>NC_044190.1:11358368-11455868 GCF_900880675.1 Sparus aurata
AAACTCACTCAGACATGAACCAGAGCAGCCGGAGAACATCAGATGGAAAACAAGGAAAAATGTTCCCCATAAATTTCACATATTTGTATCATATCAATACAGTCTAATCTGGTTTCACTGGCTGTTAATGAGTTGGAATGACAGAGGCATCACGACGCACAGAGGCGGGAGGTAACAGAAAACAAATACTTTGTAAATGTTCATTAATAGATTCTTCACCCACCTGTACTTTACCTGAGTATTTGTTCTTCTCACTCAACTTTTTTTTACTGTTACTACAGTACTACTACTTTAGTGTAAATGCATTTGAGGGGAATTATCAATTCACCTTCCCACCTCAGTGCATATCGTGCGTGGCAGACAAGACAGAATGATAGAAAAAAACACAGGAAAGGAGCAGAAACAGACAGAGAGGGAGACTCAGCTGAGGAGAAACGGCGTGTAGTGACACTTCTCAGAGGCAAGATGTTCCACACACATGGCCTTCTTACGTGCACTGGTTGTAAGTTCTTGGCTCCTTTCAGTGCATTTCAGAGTCTGTACTTTCTTACTTCTGCTTGGGTAAAGAATGTGTGTACGTTTGCCACCTCTGATGACGCATATGTTGAAACATTCTCCCTTTCCAACCGTGTATGGGTGGGTGGATAGTTGAGTTGCCAAGCTATTTCAATGAGTTACGGTTAAGTCCTGCCTCACAGACTGCTTTAGTGCGCGATCAGACAAAGCACAGTTCTTTCCCTAAAAGGTTTCTTATTCCAGTTGCCTCTAAACTCAACTGAACACAGAATATGATACAAATGATGCCGAACAATACATTTTGAAAGATGGTGAAAAGGTTTTATATTCAGAAAAGAGCAGGTTGAGCCAAGGCTGTAGTGAAACAATATCACCCTCTTCCATTTTATAAAGCCTATGTCTGTAGTTGATTTGGTGAGAGTAATGCAAGATAATTTTAATTAGTAAAACATTAATCTACACAGTCCGTAACACTGCAGAGTTACTTATTTATGTCAAATGATAGTAAATATATAATATATTTCGCCTGACATTGCCGCTATCCCACAGCTTAGATCCTCTTGACATGAAAGTCAGCTCGTATACATGTAAAGCCTGCTCTCACTCCCAGCACGTCGAACACAGCAGTCTGGTAGTTTAAGGGAGTGAAAACATGTTTGGGAGGCTCATTCAGCCCAGTGAATCCTGCTCCTGCCAGCAGCCGAGGTTTGTATCTAGTTTGTGACGACGAGTCTTGAGTGTTTTCTTTTACTTATGTTACGAGACTGGATGCAGTTATTTTAAAGTAAAGTATGATCTTTTCCTCACCCTTACCAAACTGTGACTGACCCAACCTTTATTTGTTTATTACAATGTATTAGTGTCAACGTGACGACAGAGCCCTTTGCAATAAAATTGATGCTTATCTGGTAGGTAGAGTGTCATATACAGCTTCCCAAATGTCAAACAAATGACCTGTTTCGCTAGCATAATTTGAGCCACAAGGAGTAAAAACATTTGCAAAATCTAGAAAAGCCGCAGAGATGAAATTTTATCCCCCTTCGTTAACCGGGCACTGACCCAGAGGCAGGCCAGCTCGGTCGGCGATTCGGATATTTTTACACCCAGGAAGTCGAGCTTCTTGGCTTCAACACACCGCTGAGCACAGAGTTAGAACACGCTCCGCCTTCAACACTGCGTCCAGTTATAAAACGTCCATCAACAGACCGCATCCCTTCCTTCCTTATTACACGCCACCACTGGATGTTGATAACGCTTCATTAATTCACCTGGCGGAGGGTGTAAATGCAGAGTTAACGCATTCCCACTGCACACAAAATCCTGAACTTAGTGGGTTTAAGTGGGATTTTCGACCAGTGGAAAAGGGGTTGTAATTTAAGCTTAAGGAGATTCACCAAACTGCTGTATTTGACGAGCTAGTAGGGAAAACGACCGGACATGTAATATAAACGTGAGGACAGAATGTTGTAGAAATGTTAATAACATACACATTGAAACTTACTTTACTATGCAACTGGTCTGAACGGGTCAGTGTACCATCAAATGTGATTTTAATGGTGTTCCTTTAAGGTAAAAATAGTTACATAATGTTGCCTGAAACTTGCGCTACCCAGCCAGTCACTTTGGGTTCCAAAGATCCAATTCTGAAACCTCTGCTGCCGCCCTGATTGAGGTGAATGGGATTTTGTTTGTTGCTGCTCAAAGCTTTGAAAAAATCCATTTGATTCAATTTCACCCCATTGTATTGGGGTGGCGGCAGAAAACTCAGAGACTGATATCTCAAAACCTCAGCGCATAAAACTGAAAAACTATCTGCATGGCTGTAGGGGTTTGGGGTTAAAGTGACCCTCTTAAGAATCCTGATGATTACTTGAAAATGTCAGAGCGTGTCTGCCTGACTCGTTCACAGAAGGATACAGCAAGAAACAGGCAAATGAAGTGCTACCACTCCACCATAATTAAACGCTGACACGAGCATCAGCCCCAAGAACAAGCCGACAGTGGCTCTTGTCACAGTGGTGCCAGAGAGAAATGCCACTCTCACTTTTGCCTGTTTGACACCCTCTGTTTAATTCTGAACACAGTGGTGTTGAGGCTTTGGTAGTTGGCACAAAAATAAGAAGAAGGGAAGCAGCGGGTTTGTTAGCAGCACTAAATTAAAATGTCATTATGTATCTCTATTCTTAGCCGAGGCTGCTGCAGGGATCTCCCTCATCTCCGGCTTTGTTCAGAGAAGTGTTGTGTGGTTTCACAAAAGTTCACAATTTCATCGTGACTGATTGCAAATCCCAAAAGGGACTAATGTGCCTATGTCACATGACATCAGCTCCAAAAGGATTTAAATAATCAGTTCACAGAGTATAACTTACATGAATGCACAGGCAACTCCTAATAATAGTTAGAGCTGTGGAAAGGATTATCTACACAAGATAAGAGCGAGGTGTGGAGGTGTCACAGTGAGGCTTAATAACATTAGAGGGACGTTTTTGTTGAACTCTTGTAATGTGCTGGTATCTGGAGATGCAAGAACTTCATAAATACCATGAACTGGCCTCGGCAATTCTCATGATTTCCCTGTTTTACAGAGCATACGTGCATTAATCAGTCACTGAACAAAACCTGAAGGAAAAAATAGTAATTCCAACTGCACGGGGCAAACAGTTGGAATGAGATGCTTATTCACTCTCTTTAGTTCTAATTTAGATTCGGTGTGATTCTATTCAAATCACACACGTCAGAAATATGTTCAGAAAAAAAAACCCTTTATGGTTTGTATATGTCTCAAAATTGGCACTTGAAATAATTAGTAATGCTTTTCCAGGTCAAACAGTAATGAAAGCATTTTTAAAAAATGTCATGCAATTACAGTTTCTTTGGAAGGTTTCGTCAGGGTTAAATAGAACAGGTCTCAGCCATTGTGCTACGAGGGTTTTTTTGAGCTCAGGGAAGGTAACACTGAGGAACATTGAATATGTATTTGCAAAAATGCAGTACTTGACATAAGATTAGAATATTGTCAAGTTAAAATGAGTTTCTTTCCTGTTTATAACATGAACGTCATGTTTGACATTAGAACAAGGTTACAGGTTTTTGTCTGCCTCCTGCAAAACATCTGTGTTGGACTCGTGTTTTTGGTTTGAATTAGAGCAACAGCCTGGCATCATCAAACTACTTCGCAGATCGATATAACCAGGGAGCCTCCCTGTTCATTTTGGTTTTCAAGTTGTGTTATCATTGGGCGCAAACAGAAATGCAACTGGAGGCAACTGCATAAACCTATAACAAATCAGAGTAATGAAAAAATGCTGAGCGACACGTTGAAATTGGGGTGGTGCCTGTTGTTGTCTGGTTCCAGACTGCCAAAGCGATATTCATGGAGAGGAATAACAGCTTCCACCTGGGATCATTGTTACCATTAGCCAAGGCAAGCCATTATCATGTCAGTATCTGCTCATATTGCAGAGAGCTCACCAAACTGGCAATATTTTTGTGCAGTTTCCTTTCTATTACAGCAGAATCAGGCTGTCAGTTAGGCCTTGTACTTTCAGCTCGGGTTGAATTCTCCTCCTCCTCCTCCTCCTCCTCCTCCTCATCCCTTCCTCCCTCTGTCCCCTAGGCAGTGTCGCGGGCGTAAAAAAGCAGCCTGTTGAGCAGCCATCAGTCTGCTGGCATTTGATCAATGCCCAGGTCCCTTTGTGCTGCTAAGCGGCAGATAAAAGAGACTGTTATCAGCTCCACAGCATCAGCTGCAGATAGCTACGTTGCAGTGGCAGAGCGGGCCGGTGGAGCTGCTGAGGGGGGGTTACACTTCAGCAAAGTGTCGAAGGGTAGAATCAGGGAGGGAGGCTGAGGGGGAGGAGAAGGGGCAGCACACTGTAGGTCAATGCCTTGATACAAGGTTTTACAGCTGTCACAAGCCCTCTGGAGAGAAACACAGAGGGGTGGAGATGAGGAGATGAGAGGAGAGACAGACAATAAAAGGGAGGCAAAGATTACGTTATAACAGGCACCCTGAACCTGCAGGAGAGGGAACCGGACACCGTTGTTTGGCTGAACTACGCTGTTGACTGTGATTGCTGAGTGCACACGGTCAAAACACGAGGCAGTCAGCGTGCACGGTCCAAATCAATCAAAGCACGCACACACAAAATGTATAAATATATGCACACACACGGCAACCACAAAACATTTATCCATCCAAGTTACGTGCCGGCCGGTTACCAATATGCGAATATGAGCCGAGTCACAGTCATCCCATCAAACGCTGCCCCTCCTCTTTGAAGAGTCAATAAAGAGCATTGATTGGTGCGTTTATAAGATCTCTTTCCACAATGATTTTGTTGACAATTTTGTCAACACCCTCTCTTGTTTGAAGGAGACAAAGATATTCAATTTATGGCACCACTTTGACTAAAGCAAACACAAAAACTTTATACTTGTAAGCAGCCTAATGGATTGAAGTGTCCAATTCTGTAAAGCAACAGAGAGTACAAATGAGCGACACTGAAGAATAAAACCAATTCTGAAGCAGTGTGTGACAAGCAGAGTAATGACACGATGCTTGTAGGGCTTCCTTTTTTGATGTGGATTACTGGGAGCGACAAAGAAAACAATGGTATGACAAAAGGATGACAAGACGGCAGATATCAGCTGCTATTAAAGACCCTGAAGCACAGACAGAAATAGTTTCTCACTCCCCATAATTTACTGAGGACGGGAGGTGAGGAGAAAGTTTTGAAGATCCTTTCACAAGATGTTTATTTAAACAAACACATCTCAGCAGCCAAAAATCGCTACGAAACATACAAAATTGCTCAAATTGTAGCAGAGGCTGAATTTAAAAGGACCAAAACACATTTCTCATGAACAATCATGTTTGGCACCAACCTATGTGACAAATACCCTGTTTGTCCTGTGTGTCCTGTCAATACTCTCAAGTTTTTCATGAAAAAAATTCTTCCAACCTTCCAGTGAGGTATTGTTAGAGGTTGTTGACAGGGCCTACCAACGTACGATGACAGATTCACAGGAAGTGTTAAATCCAGGGTAGTATGTAGTTATATCAGCCTCGCTGGTTGTTGTTCAGTGCTCCTTGGCCGCGTCAGTGCTTAGTTACCTCTACAATGTGCTATTCTTCTACCGGTACTGCTTCACATTGAGCTGTCGGACTGGGTGTTTTTCATTCCAGCAGCCACAGGGAATGTGTTTGTCACTATGGTTAGCTCTGATCGCAATTGTTAATCGAAATGTGTCTTCGAATTGAAAATACCTTCATGGGTCCTATCGATGAAATGTGTTTAGATTTCAGTAACAGTATCCATTAAAGGGGTGTAGTACTGGAGAACAATTCCAACTTAGAATTGTAATAGTTTCTGTATTAATGAGGCAGAAATACACACTCAGAAATACATAAAAGTACATTTTAAGCAGACTGACTCAGTCCAGAGTGTTATCTTACCACATATATAGATTCTATAATGATCGAGCAGTACTGGGTAGTTTAATCTGTGATGATCAGATACTTAAGTAACTTGTTTAGTTATTTTTCTCCGACTGTTGCAGTGAGAGAAGAGAAAACATTTTCTATTACTCTACACAGACAGTAATATTGTAAAGTAATATATTACTTTAAAACTAGGTAACTAGTAATATGTGATGTGTTGCATTTTGAAGGTTACTCCCACAACACTGGTAATTACCAGCAATCAGATTACTGTTCTAGTAAGATAACATCACTATAGTGATGTCAGGTCAGTAAGGGTGCCACGATTTCGAATAAATCGAAATCGACCAAAATTAATTCACAATATCGAACTTCTAATTAAAAAATGGGATTGTCGATGCTGCCACACCCCCGCGTCACGTCCGGTCGGCTTGCCGAGCAGAAAAAAAAACACTCATGTTGAAGTGCTGTGAGTCAACCACCTCTAGCTACTAGCTAAGCCAGTAGCTATTAGCTACAGCCAGTCAAACGACAGCATGGTGTTACACCATTCCTGTTCGGCTGCCAGACCGTGGTCGGGAAGCACAGGGAGATGATTTCCTCCAGAGTCGAAGTTTGTGTTTATCTTAGGGGTGAACCCCTTTCAGGTGTTAAGCTGGTCGGGAAATAATACCAGGGAGCTTTGCTGTATCTGGAGGAGGCGTCGCCTTTATTCACAGCCAAACTGCAGCCTATATTGTACACTTTATTGCCGTCGCTACTACTGTTACTCCTTTCGCTTCTCCTTCCTCTCCCATTCAGTCAGGCACGCACGCTCTCTCACTCTCGCTCGCCCACTCACACCTTACGCACCTTACGCACACACACCTCATGCACCGCCCTATTCCTGAAAGGGGCTATGCCACTCTTACAACAATGGCAACTGCAGATGCAGGAGACCCATCGATAGAACTTGAACCCCCTCCTTTTTCACTGAAGTCTCAGGTGTGGAAGTATTTTGGATTTCCAGTGAGTTATATTGAAAACGTTTGCGTTGTCGCCAAAAAAGCCACAGTTTGTAAGCTCTGCAGAAACTAGATGGCAGGTTATTTTGTTTAAGTTTCCAATTGACTGAAGATATAAGTTATTGTTACATTATGTTGTTAATAAATGTTTTAAATTTGACAATATAGTGTGGTACAATGCGAACAAAGGTCAGATATTATATTGCATAACAGTCTAGTCTAAAAATGGCATAGCAACCTGTGCAAAAATAAATGTAAAAATCGAGAATCGAATCGAACCGTGACCTTAGAATCAAAATGTAATCGAATCGAGGATTTGGAGAATCGTGACACCCCTACAGGTCAGAGGTTAATAGGTCAACCTACAGACCCTGGATGTTGATAACAGCTAACCCTGGACTCAGAGGGGAATAGCACTAGCGTATCATAACAAAATATTGGTGAAATGAACAAGTTTCTCTGCAGATAATGTGTTATTTAGAGGCTGCATTCTGCTGCCCTGTAGACTCCATTATAAGGATATACGCGGCTCTCGGCTGGATCTAATTTCGTCGGAACGACTTGTAATGACACCAAAGTTATCTGGGTGGGTAAATGATCGTATTTTATGCTAGAAATAAGGTCCAGATTGTAAAAAACGGTAAATCCCGTTTACAGGAATGCTTGCATTGTGTGTTTTCTTCATATGGCATTGCAATAGCCTGTTTAAAGGGATCATATCGTAAACAACTAATCAATACTGTATGCTTTAGACAAAGGAGTGATAATAATAGTATTAGCCTATTATCACTCCTTTATCTATTTAGCATACAGTATTTACAGTATACAGTAAATGCTTTGAATTTCTTAGATATAACTGTGCAGTATTCTTAGCAGGCCAGATCGCAGCAGATGATGGAAGGCTCATCACAACGAGGCTTTAATTTTCAAGGGACTTGAAACTTGATTTGGACTTGTGACCAAAGACTTGAGTGAGACAGACAAGAGAGAGAGAGTGTGTTAGTAACAAAGGAGAGTGTGTAATGACCTTCATATCTTTCAAGGATTCTTAAAGTCATTCAGATCCGATAGGAATCGCAGCAGTTTTGGGGGGGACATTGTACTGTTTTGCACCTTTTTTTTCAGCCTTCGACCCTCTTTCGGGGTTGATACCCAGCAGGCTCCTGTGGCAAACACAAAATGTATCATGTCACTTGGTATTGCAACATTAAGTACAGTACAGTACACGATAAAATGGGCATTGCCAAAACATACCTCTGGATGAACTCTAGTGTCAGGGCTGCTTCCTTCAGATATTTTATGTTAAGTACATAAAAGAGGCTGAACATACAGCTGAACTCCACCAGACGACAGCTAATGTGCTTGTTAAAAGTAACTTGATCCACTGCCAGCCACTGTCGTTCATCTGCAAAATACAATACAAAAAGACAACACACATTTTATGTGCAGAAATGCATGTCACTATAAACTGAATTTGAAAAACTTATATTGCTTAATTTGAATGACATGAAGCTAATTTGAATTGCCATAACTGAATAAGGTTTCAGAGCAAATGAATTCTGTTTCAAAATTATGCTATTCAGATTAATTTTTCCAAATGCAGTTATTGCAGTTCACCAATTAAAATTAAAATTACGTGATTCACATTCAGTTTTTTGATATAAGTATTCAAGATGAGCAATGAAATAAACAGCCTATACAACACCTATACTGTAAACATACTTACCCATTATGATGATACACGGTGTGTTTGGCAGCTCTCCTAAGGCATCCTGTTGTAAGTGAAGACAGAATGGTCATAGGGTAAATAAACACTGATAGGCCATGCTTTGTGCAGTGCATACTGGATTCTATAGAGATACTGTCGAACCACATCAAGCTTCTTTTAAAGGTAGGGTTGGCGATCCTGGAAAAACGGTACTAGCAGGCTACATTTTGAAAATATACAAGTCAAAAGTCCCAGCCCCTTTCCTCAGACTTCTCTCTGAACTCATGCCTTTCCCGTTTGTGGATGTAGGTGAAGACTCTGGTCATGCACACGGGACATTTAATTAATAGCCAGGTCTCATATAATAGCCAGGGCTTTGTGTACACAAACAAATAAAGGCCGGAACTAAGTAACCCGCTACAAACTGGGTTAAATAAAAGGAAAAAGGATAAAGAAAAACAACTCAGTCCTGGAACAAACTGATGGGGATTTGATCAGAAATTCCTTCAACTTGTGTGGACTGTCTGTTAAGACTTACGGGAGTGAAGCTAACCTCATCCTCTGCTTCAGAGAGGGACAGCCTTGCACTGTCGGACCTGGGTCTCTGCTCCATGTCCAGAGACAGAGACAGAGACAGACCAGCGCACGTTGTGAAAATATTCTGAATTGACTCGAATGGCAGTGAAGCGCTACGGCGCAATGGAGACAGAGACCCAGGTCTGACAGCGCAGCAAGAGAACAGCGTGTGACGAGGATGAAGATGAGCTACTGAATGAGGAGGGATTTAGAAATAAAAGCCTCCCTGCCATCTTCTTGTGGTCATAGATGACATAGCGTATTTTTGATATACAAGTCGCTTCTAAATATAACGTTAGGTCGCTAGGCCAGCAAAACTACTAAAAAAAGCGCGACATATAGTCCGGAAAATATGGCAACGTTAGTGTTCCTTTACAACACTGACGTATTTTTTTCTTGTTTAAGGCTGCTATGTTATTTCACTTAACGTTAGCTGAGGCTGCACATTCCTTACCCGTCTGCTCCGGTGAAATAAAGCCATATTTCCGCGGTCAATAGGTCAAAAAAAAAAAGAGAAAACGTAATCTGTCAACAACGGGACAACAGGCAGCTAACAGACCAACCTAGCTAAAGCTAGAGTAGCTAGCTAGTCGCGAGACCATAGTAAAATACATAAGCGAACTCTGATCTACTAACATTAACGTTTATATAATAGCCTATGTATTTAATATTTTACCGAGAAAGAGTCTCTTTGAAAGTTCAATCTATTGGCTTACCTTGAAGTGAAGTGAAGAGGGCCGAGTGAGACCTTGACGGACCTGCGTTGACAGACGCACAGGGAGTGAGGAGGGGGTTGAGTTATGACGTCACGTGCGGTTAACAGAAAATACCGTAAATTATACTGTAAACTCACAGATGACCAACTGACGAGCGATCTTTATCACGACAGACAGGCTCATATACAAAGCGGCTGTTTCTAATCTTGCAAACAATTAATTCATTTCTCAGTTTCTAAATTTAAAATAATCAAACCAAGTGTTTTAATTTACAATAGAGTATAACTAACGTTAGACTAACGTAGTCTAACGTTGCGAGCTACCGTTAGTACTAGCAAACATTAACGTGATATCTGAGCCGTATTTTGACTATTCCAGAATATAACTTTTCCAACTCCTTTAGACCTACTGTTAATAAAACAGTTGCTTTATTATTGATTTATTTATACTGTATTGTTAATTAATAAATGTTTTCCTTACCACAAATGAAATGCAGACACTTGCAAACAATGACCGCCAAGAGAGGTTGGTTGGGAGTTCAAAATCCCATAATGCAATTCGGGATGTGAATTTACAGAAATAAACCTGTGAATCCCATTTATGGACAATATCTGTTAAAATGTACAATCATTCAACTGTTAATACACAGATTTTTCTTACAGTGTAGCATGGATGAGCCATAGCATTGATATTAGCATGGGCAAGCAGCATGAATATCAGCGTGGATAGCGCTAGCTGTCACTCAAACACACAAGTGTGTTGAAGAGCTGCAGAGTTTATTCATAGTCAAACTGTACAATCGCTAACACCAGTCTGCTCTGAACACACTCTACAAAGCTATTTCTCCTTCTCTTGCTTTACAACTCACACACTATTGAAGGAGAGGACATATGACTCGCACATTCTACTACAGTCACACGTCATTATTCCATATTAGCAACAGCTTAAATGTTGTGACTTGGAGCACAAACTTAGATTATTTGTGCAACAATATTTGGTTCTTTGCTCTTCTACAAAAGGATACAGCGCCCTCTATTGGGGTACATCTAATGTGCAGTTTTGATAACTTATGATTAGCACACCTGAGTGAATCATGTTGTGATTTTGCCAGAATGCACACTGAAGAAGGGCGTCTCGATACGTCCGTGTGGCAGTAATGAACAGTTTGATGGGAGCGCTGTCCTTCATTATACTTTTGTTTGTTCACTACAAGAGGGACAGGATGGGGTAGGAGGTGGAGGCAGGAGGTAAGGATATGTGTGTTGATTGTGCGACAGGAGGATCTGTTATTGGTGAAGGTCTCTCTGCTGGAGGGGAGAGGCCATGGAGGAAAAAAACTCTCATATGTGTCTGCCTGCACAGCGCTTTTGTTTCTGTTGTTTACCTCCCTCTTGTCTTTGTCTCCCACTCTCCTTCCGTCTCTCTCGAGCCTCTTATTGTCTTGAGCTGCTGTCCTTGTTGTCTATTTTCTTGTGTGATTATTAAAGGGCCTTGAGTGTCTGTCAGCAGGGAGCCCACACTGATGCTTCCACGTGTGTCCATGAGTGTGTGGTTCATGTTCCGAGATTGCCTTATTTGTCCCAATTACATAGACAGTTATAGTGCAGTGACCGACATTCACAGTGCATTCACGGACTTAATGAATTAAGACTAAGTGGAGACATAAAATTTGTTCACTTGCCACCCTCCTTATTTCCTCAGTTGAGAAGTTTCACTGAATGGAAGCAGTTTGTGCCTGATGGAAGCTGTTTGAAAGCAGGACAGGGAGGGTTCACAGATAATTTTACAAGTCTGTTTAATAAGACTCTTGTCAAAACTGTGTGTTTTGTGTGTGTCTGTGTGCGCGTGTTACCATCCTGCTGTCTGTTGTGCCGCAGATCAGTCGCAAGATGACACACCCATGAAACAAGCTGAGGATTAAACTTACAGCATGACGGCATCATTAACTGCGTATAGTTAAATGTTAATGGGCGCACTGTTGCCTTTGAGCACAGGAGGAGGAAGGTATAACAGTGCAAGAGCAGAGGAAGGGCAAAGAGAGGGAAAGAGGAAAGAGAAGGCTCACAGTTCTTCACTTTTATTTATGCAGAGGGGGCTGACTGAGGGAGCTCTTTTCCAGCAGCCTTCGACTTCACACTCATGCACATATTTAGACCTGGGAGCTGCCCCGAGTCTGCGTCTGCCAGCAGCCCCACTGCCTTAAGGCATTTCAGTGGTAGTTACAGATGCAAGGGAGTGCATTAATTTGCTCACTTCCCCCCAAATTCAAAGTTTCCCACCTTGACAGGAAAGTCAAAATGACTCTCCCTCAGTTCACAGGACACCTCTAAAAGTTAAGCTACCGAGCCAACTGGTCATGCAGGTATTCGCCTCAGCTTTCATCGCCACCTTCAACATTGAATAACATTAAAAATGGCCTATGTAATTTCTGATGAACCCGCAGTGACCATTACAGTATAATGTCAATTCTAAATGCAAAAACGTCAAGCAACAGTGGCAAAAGTCGAGGAAAGTTGTGAACTCTGCACACCGAATCAGAAATGTGAGCACTGCAAGTATGATGTGTTTACATTAGAAAAGTCTTTTCAAAAACAAATCACACCCCTGACTCTTACCTTTTGTCCTTTCACAGTAAGCTCAAGGACTATTTCTTCTTTTAAATGTTCACCTTGGAAAACACTTGTGTAGGGATTGTAAGTGCTACCTGCTTTTGCTACAATTGCTGAAGACTGTCATTCAGTAAAGTACTGTGACTTCTCAAAAACAACCTGAGTTGAAATAATAGAAGGTCTTAAAATAATGACGTAGTTACAACTACTTACTGAGGAGGTACTTGATAGGATAAAATGAGATAAAACTTAAAGGTGAATTTATTGAAATAGCACAAACAGATCGTGGTTTGAGTGGCTGGAGTTTCTGGTGAGTCAGAGAGTGGGAATGGGGTCCGGGCTCCAGTGCTCTAGGTCTTACGGTGCTGGCGGGCAGAACTGGGTCCAGGCTCAGGGCGAGATGGTCTGACGTGAGACAGGGAAAAAAAGCCAGTTAGCAGCAGGTAATTCACAAGAGTGCAAGTTCAGTTTGGCTGGCGTGTTCTCACACAATCTGGAAGTCGGCCTGGCTTATATGGGTGAGTTGATTGTAGGATGAGAAACAGGTGTGCTGGAGTGATGAGCTGCAGGTGTGTAGGCAGGAGCTCCAGTGACCACGCCCACCAGTGGCTTCCAGAGCCAAACCAAAACACACCAAGCACACAGCAGGCACACCAAAAGGGAGCAAAAGAACGCAAAAAGTACATTCACACACATACAGTGAAGGAGGCCAGGATCACGGCCGGTGGGTCGAGAAACAGAGTAAACCATCACTAATAGTAATGAACACTTTATACACTTTCTTCACCTGCCACAGAATATGACCAACTTGGATAGTCTGCTGACATTGCAGGACATTATTCCCCAGCAGTATATCTCAAGTGTGTGTACCAAATATTGCAATAATATTCTATAACAAGTAAAGATGTTTTAAATGACATCCTTTTCTTGTTGTCTCCTGTATTCAATTATGATTTGGACAAATACATGAACAAATCCTGTGCATGTGCATAATGGACGTCTGTTGTAGTAAAGGTAAATATAAACTTCTTAACTTTGACCTGACGAAGACCATCTGTGGCTCAAACATCACAGCAGTCAAAACAAGTAGTTTCATGTCTATCTGTGTTGTGTGTGTGCTTAATTTGGTCTCTACTTTTTTCCCATCACGCTAAACTAATGAGCATGACCAGTTACATGCACACGGCTTACTCCTAGCACCCCTAGCTTAAATATTTACATAAAGGCACGATGCAGGAGCAGTAGCACGTTTGAGACATGACATACTGTGTCTA
This sequence comes from Sparus aurata, assembly GCF_900880675.1. Classification (NCBI taxonomy): domain Eukaryota; kingdom Metazoa; phylum Chordata; class Actinopteri; order Spariformes; family Sparidae; genus Sparus; species Sparus aurata. The sequence continues at coordinate 11,372,215 of NC_044190.1, forward strand.
TGTATTATAAAACGTATTAGCACACTTACCGCCCTCTGTCAGCCCAGTGTCAGGTTCTCTGATGAACTGACTTCAGACCAGCTGCACTGCACTGTGCGGTGTGAAATTGGGTCCTCTGGAAATATTAGCGGCAAGTGCTATTTGAGAGCCATTCCTGCACCATTGCTTCAACTGTTACCATACTTAAACAGAGTCACACGGAGGCATGGACCTGGGTAACACAGCTCCGGGCAGCCTTGGACCACCTGACCACCTGGGGTTGAACAGAATGTTTGTCGAATGTAACAAAGTTAGAGTTTGCAACATTAATATATACAATATAAACATATATACATATACATATACATATACATATACATATACAACACTACTCTGAAAAGTACAAGTACTCATAAGTTACTCAAGTACATGTAAGGGAGTAAATGCCACTTGCTTCTACCCACCTCTGCCCGTAGCTACAGCCATGCCAAACGTTCTTTGAGGCTGTGTTTTGGTACAGTGATGCTCTGAGCAAAATGCTAACGTCTGTTTGCCAACACGCTAACAGTAAGCATGCTTACTTTTGCTAATTAGGACTAAAGATGAAATACAGCTGTATCTGAAATTGGAACAATATTTACCTTTGATGGTTTTATATGAAATGTGAAGAGATCATCAGAGTTACTTTAATTCATCCTCCAGCAGAATATGAATTACTGCCCCAAATGTTTCATTTGCTCCAACATTGCCTTGTCCAATTTATGAATTTCACAGCAGACTGTACACTCTACTGTCCACACGGCCTTTTTTCTAAACTTGTTGCCTGGTAAGAACGATCATGTAAGTGGAGTAAAAAAGGCTGAAGAAGGACATGTTGCAGGGAAAGAGTCGGCTGTGCGTGTTTGGGAGACAATTTTCTCAACCCACAAGTCCTGCGTGAGGAGGCCTGCAGGCTATGAAAAACAAGTGCGGGTGATGTGGAGTTAAGGCAGGTTTGTGTGTGTGTGTCTGTGTGTGTGTTTCTGCCTGTTGCCTTATTTGTGCGTGTGTTAAGAGGCCACACATCAGGCAGCAGATGGCTAGTAACGTTGCCTAGGAGATTGACAGGCTTTATCGTGTGTTGGCGAGCTCCCATCCACCACTTGTCCAGCATGTGACACAGCCTGTCACACCACTTTGTCACAGTGGGAGAGAGGTTGTAACACACGTGCATGCACAAACACACACATAAGCACACACACACACACACTCCAATTCAACTTTTAGATCAGCGTGTGAGAGAGGGGGATGAAGACGTAGATAGGCAGATAAGGGAGAGGCGGAGAGAAATAGATTTTTCATTCTACGGGGAGAAAAGTGAAGTGTTGTTCATGGATTCGAGGGCCATTTAGAAGATAGAGCCACATTAAAAATTAGCTGTTTTCTATTCATGAACTGAACTTGAATATTCCAGTGTGAAGGGCAGAGCAGAAAAGTGCAAAGTTACTTACCGAGTTATAAGGATTCTTAATTTAGAGCTCTGATATTGTAATCTCCCTCATGAACACGGCCGCATCAGAATACCTCACAAAGTCCTGCCGTGTTTTCTTATCTGTATTCTTGCCAGAAGTCATGGCTGCTGATTCAGAAGCTTGCTTTATGTGTACATTTTAATGTTTTCAACAGCACTGCATTTTCATTTAAAAAGCGCAACCCACCAAAAGTCAAGTATTAACAGCTCTGTTTCAATGCCAGATAAGCGTGGCGCTGCTCAAAAGACGGCTCATTTCAAAAGACTCGGCTCGTAAAACGTGCTATATGCATCAAAAAAAGGGCAGCAAAGTTGAAGTCTCTTTGCTTAGAGTGAAAGCTTCTGTGGATATATGTAAACAAATGTCAAGGGTAACGATTTTCCATGGAGAAAAATAATTTTCTAGGACAACAAACTGCCTGCTTCAGGTCGAGGGCTTGCGTTGATATAGAAAATAAAGCTCAGCTGAAGTTGAAGGGTTGGTGTTTTGCAGGAGGCGAATTACCGCAACAAACTAGGTCAAAGATAAAGGTGCTTTCTCCTTTGATGTAGGCGGTGGTAAAAAAAAACTCCACTTTCTTCACAAAATGGGATTTAATGGGTCTGATATTACGGAAAACTGGACACGCGGAGATGAAACAGAACCTTTATCGTCTCAGGTGAGGTGAACGTCATCATGGGTATGGGATGATGTCTGAGTACTGAATATGTCCTGGCCAATGTTTCTGCCAGCAGACAGTAAAATACAGTCCATTAACAAACAGCCTGCAAGTAGTGCAACCTCTGTTGTTATAAATGTTACATTTATTTATTTTTTACATTCACTGTATCAGACAGGCATTAGATGGTATTATATTATATTATATGGTGCTTCGTAACCTCTTCATTATGGGATTCACTTGTAGCAGAAACCACAGAATGTTTCTTCAGTCAAATACTTTAAGTTGAGTTTCGTGATTCACCATATTGATTTGAATTGGTGAATCACGAAACTCAACTTAAAGTCTACGCAGTTCAAACAGACTGATTTGGCCAAAACAATCATTCCCTCTTGACTTCTTGTCCATATGTCATAGTCACAAAGACAAATACATACCCCAGTTACAGACATGCTTTTAAACTGCATTTCTTTCTCACTGAACTACTCAAATAATCACCAATGATCATAAACTTCATGTCATCAGAATTCTTTGTTCATATGCAGTTGAATTTACATAAAGGAGGAGCGAGGGTAAAATGTATTTGTCAAAAAGTATGAAGTCTTTATACATTTGATATCATTACATCCAGTATTTGTTGAACTGCCTTTTTGATGTCAAGAAAATATACAAACCTGCTGTGGTTATCACACATTTAGACATGCAATTATATTTCACCATCTGACATAAAGAAAAAGCCCATTTCATCCACATCATGTCTGCATTTCTCAAGTAAAACGCTGGACTGAAGAAAAGGTTTATTATGGGCAACCAATCACATTTAGCTTTTAAGGAAACAGCCAAGATCATGTCGCAGCATTTAATATAAGAGTTCAGAGTGATCACCATTCATCATTGCTGGTTGTTCATTTCTGACAAGCCCTGACAGCCTAAGTGTCTCCTTCCCTGGCCAACATCCGATGCTCTAACTCCGTAAGTCCCAGAGCAGTGTTGAGCTCTCATAAAAGCTGCAGTCATAGACTTTCCATCTCCAGGAAGGAAAAAAAAACATTGGATTTTAAAACAGAAAAAAGTGTAAGGACCACCATCACACAAGTTTTAACAGTACAAAATACTTACAAATTACAACTCACCAACAAACAAGTCTGTCACTAAAGAAAGACAAGAAGCTCACAAGTCAGACCGATCTCCAAAATGGAGGCCAACTGCCTTTATGGTTACTGTAGTAGTTACCCCTCATATTCAAGTTATATAATTAATTTGACTGGCTCTTAAATGTCATGTTCTTTGTACAAAAAACAAGTGTTGTAGTTATTAAACCATAACAGATATCAAACAAGCTAGCTTAGATATTGAATATTGAAATGAAAGTCTAAAGCATGCTCATGGTTCTGTGAGGCTATTTAGGCACAATAGTGTTTTGAGCTAAAAGCTAACATTGGTTTGCTAACATGTTCAAAAGGAAAATACTACTATATAGGCCTAATATGATACTTTGTTTACCCTCATAGATAATCGTTATGTTTGTCAACATTTAGCACAAAGCACAAAGTGATGAGGCCCATGGGAACATCATTTATTAGTAAATTCAATTGACATTTTGACCTGATGGAGGAGCTAGATGAAAAAAATACACCACAGAAGTGTAGAACATGTCAATGGCAACCTCACAGTGGCAATAGATCACCAAAGTTGGGTTCTTTCTATTTGGTATAATGAATTTCTGAACAACCAACAGACTCTCCTCCTCTACAAGCAGACTTTGTCACATTTATACTACGTCGGGTGAATATTGGAGTTAAGGGCAGTTGCTCTATGCATTTAATATTGCATTAGATAGCTTTATATTTGAGCAAGCCCTGCATGTCAAGTTTCGGCAAAGGCATGTGAGCTGCTGAGGCTAACATTCAAAACCATACAGTCTCTCTTAAAAAAGATGGTTTGTGTTTTTATATAGGCTGCACTAACAATAACAATATATTTACAGTGGAACTACCACTACCAATATCTCTGCTCCTTGAGTGTTTGGGATTCTTGTGCACATGTTTAATGCTTCTTTTACTAAGGGTTTAATTTTTATATTAATTAAAAAAAACTTTCAGATGATGTTTGCAGGAATAAACCCTTGATCTCCAAGATCCTGAATTAAAAGTAAAAAGCTCTTTTTGCTACTTTTCTTTTCAGTTTCCCAAGGCTGGGCGAGATGAAATCAAATCTTCTCTGGGATGTATCAAAGACTAATAGCATGAGCATGGAAGACTACGCTAATCCACAAAGCAAAGTCAATCTTCAAAAACAGTCAATTCCTATGGTTTAGATTTTTTGATATCATGAGACAATATTCTCTTGCATGCAGGTTCAACATCTGCCCCCCCACACACACACACACACACACACACACACACACACACCCACACACCTACACACACACACACACACACACACGCACACACACACCTGCACCGCCATCACACTTTGAGGCCCTTGCGGTTTTTCTTTGGAATGAACTTTCACCTGCCTATCACTGTCACACCTGAGACCATGCTCACTTCTTCACTGCGGCTGATAGCACTTAGAAACACTCCACCACTACCAAATGGCCTGTGTGTGTATAAAGACATGTACTGGGTGAACCTTGAGTTGATCACTCTGCAGGTATGCCTGGTCACTGCATGAGTGAGTCATTGTGTGAGTGAAATTCTTCTCACAAATCTTAAAGACCATTCTGGAGGCATTGGACTCATGCAGAATCAAACTATTTTTTGCATGCATGATCTGTAGAAAAAAAAGACTTAAGATTTTGAGACAAATCTTAAATTCGTGGTTATGAGACCATTTTTAAATAATGCCTTTTACAATGTACTGACTGATGAACCCAGACATCAGTTGCTTGGCATGCATGACTACTAGTTTGCAGAAAAAATATATAAATATATAATCCCAGTGCAGAGCAGTCCCAATCAGTTATCATGCTAGGAGCATGGCTCTGGGGATGAAAATGCCAGTTGGTTGGACCATCAACTTGGTCCTGACTGGAATAACTCAACTATTATATGGATTGCCATGAAATGTTCAACTACTGACATTCATTGCCCCCAGAGGATGGATCTTAACAACTGTGTGATCCCCTAACTGTTCCTCCAGTGCCACCATGAGTTTGATGTTAACAACTATTGGTCATGAAACTGACCTGACCTGATGCACCAGATGGCTTGTACCACAGAACAATCTGGGAAGTAGTCCCTGGTAACTGGTTGGAAAAGGGGTAAACCATAAGATAATACTTGGCAATACCCAATTGGATGAACCGTCTATCTATCACTATTATGGGCTAAATTCTACCAATCAGATCAGATCAACAGCAAGAGAGTACCACCAGCACAGGCAGTAACAAAACCAGTTGGGAGTAGGATTGTTAGGATATGACATTTTCATGTTGCAATAACCATCTCTATAATCACTCTAATCAGGTATAATGACCCTTAAAGGACTGAAAAACAAAGGGATTTTTTTTGATTGAATGTTTTTTTTTTTTTATAATTTCACAAAATATTTCTTAATGGTTATGAAAAAACGTAATGTAAATGTAAATATTTTAAGTAAGTAAATAGGTAGTTAATGTACATGGTATGATGATGGTTATGCCACAGTATACTGACACCAGTATACTGCTGCAACCCTAGAACTGGCTGTGAAAACATATTTCCCATAAAAAAAAGCCTCCAGTCACGTACTTTGCTCTTCTTTCATTAGAATTAACCCTCAAGTTCTGATATAACTGATGCTATAGCAGCACCAACACTAACCTCTTAGATCAGTGGCTTCTCTTGCTGGTTGTCACACCTGAATCACAGCCATTGCTGTCAATAGTAGGTTTGCACCACTGTGGTTCAGCCACTATAGCACATTGCTTGAAGCCTGGAAAGATGGATCTATGAGATCACACTTTCACATGATTTTGCAAATCCAGCTGCCTCATAATAGGAATAGACTTGTGAACATGTCTCATCATAGACTCACTAAAAATATATTTAATTCTCACGTAGTCATCCCCGGGCAAAAGGGGGAAAACTCCTTAATGTATTTGAGAGACTGTGTGATTCAAGAGATTAGGAACAAGATGTTTCTCATGTATACAGTAAAAACTGTTAATTTATGGTCCAAGCAAAAATTACTCAACCACTGTTATAATTTAGGACCTTATGTGAAGTATATTTTAGACAAAAGGCAAAGATCCCTATGTGCACAGTTATGATCAGGAATGAAGGCAGAATACTTTGTGTAAGATGGAGCTGCAAAATAATTAGTAATTTGTAAAGAAATGAAATGTAATGACTTGTTTGATGGTTGCAACTGTAATTTTGGTCTCTTGTTAATCCTTACGATGTAGGCATGACAGAAGAACTAACCATAAAAAAAAAAAAAAATCCATCACTAATCATCATCAACTAGCAGCACTATCAGGTTAAATTTGTATTCGTCCAAAACTTTCCATACACATTAAAACTGTGAACAGAGGTCCAACCGGCCTGAGTGAGGCAACATGAAAATCATTGGAACTGAAATCATTGCAACTATTGGAATGATCTCTGAACAATTTCTCTTCATTAATTGTGGGTGCATTACTCTGAAGTAATAAAATATGGAAAACACAACAAATTAGAGGAGAAAACACATTTGATTTCTACTCAGCTAAAACTCTAGCAGAGCTACACTTCACTTTATCACAACTAAATAACCTGAACTGATGAGTCAGTGGTGATGAAGATGATGATGCTCCCCTGAAGGTGCTACAAAAGTTCTTTCTTGTGTTTTTCGTGGCCTTGAAAGACAACACAAGGAAAGAGTGGGAAGATTCAATAAAAAAAACAACAAAAAAAGGGTGAGGGTCCCCCTCTCTTTAAAGAAGTATCTACAAATTAGTGTTGAATGTGTTCCTTGTGACCTTTTGGAAAAGAGAGGTTTACAGAGGTCCAGGCAGTTACGTGAGAGAATAAGCTGAATCACAGTCTGTGCTAGACGAGACTCTATCTGTGATATTCCTCACTGGTTCTGGCTCAATCCAGCCTGTTAATAATGGATAATGATTGAGCAGGTAGATTAATGTTAACACCATTTGGCCATGTGGCCCATCTGCAGTAATGATATTAATAGGCAGGCTGGGAGATGCAAGAATCTCTGAGTAAATTCTCAAATCAATATTCTTTTCATTACGTATCTCGTGTTCACAGCCTCTCACAGCTGTGCTCAGAGGAACCTAGTTGTCTATGTGTGCAGGCTTGTGTCCCGATGTACAATATATACTATATGCACTAGTGTGTCTGTTTCTATAAGCACGTGTCTGAAATGTGCCCTCACTGCCTCAGCACGTCTGTCTATCCATCACACTGAACTACGAAGTAATGTCCATTTTCATAATGAAACACCCCATGACACACTCCCAGGTGGGAAAAAAAAGACACCATACTTTCTCACCAACACATGTTTACCGTTCCATTCCAATCCCGACAGAGCGCATCAATTTGAGTAGCAGTTACACGCTCAGAATATAAAGGTCCAGCCTGTGACTAGCAGTGCCCAATCCTTTAACAATTACAGATAACAAGATGAACATTGGAAATGAAAAGTCATCAGGGTTCCCTTTCAGTGGAGAATGAGTGACTGTATCGGCCCCCTCCATCTCTGTGTTAACCTTGGCTTTGTGTGTGCTCAAAGCCGCCACATCTTTATTGGCATTAAAATCAAGGTAGTGGCGGGTGGTCAACACCCCCTACCCGTTCATCCCCTACCCGTACATACACACACACACACATCAACACTGTTAACTCGTGTTTGTCATTTTCCCAGCAGCCCCCATTCTCTCTCGTTTTTTTTCCCCAGCTCCATCTGCTGAGGTTGAAAGGGTTTTAATTTTTGATCCAATCGCCGCTCTTTGGCTCGTAGTGTTGCAGCATACTGTAGCCATAAAGAGCAGGGGTGTGATGTTTGTGTGGGCCGGGTGTTAAATGCTACCTGTCCCTGTTAAGCCTGTCTGGCCATGCAGATAGCTTCCACTCACAGGCATTAGGCACAACTGGAATAGTTCTCATCTGCTGCAGGGAGCATGGCTGCGTCTGATAATAAGGTGTTGATAGAGGGCATTAACTTGATGGCTTCTGCAGCCTGATATACCAACAGACCGTGGGCAAGGGCAGGCTCAGGGAGAGACAGAGACAGCAGACAGTAGTCACACGTCAATTCACATATCAATCATTCATTTGCAGAATGAACGCATTGAATTGATTTACCCGCAGATTTAGATCCGGTTTCTAAAGGAGCCTCTGTCAGGTTGGACTTTATTCTGTGAGGTGTTATTAAAACTGACATGCATGCTAAATCAAAATGATAGTGTTTGTTGGCCCTAGTTAAAAATATAGTAGAGCACAAAGCAGGGAAGTATATCTGACATTAGCACACACACACAGCGTCTCCACAACTTGGCAAAGACTCGAGTCCTGAATGAAAACTCTTGTCATTGTGGACTTAATCTCAAATTCACAAACTTTATCACTGAAAGGCAGTCATCCAGCATGCTATTTAATGATGTGAAATTAATATTTTTTGATTCATTCATCCAGTAAACACTTACTACTACTGATAAAGGAACTCAAGTTCAACTTTAACTCAAATGTTACATCCATGTGGACCATTTGCACCAACCAGACGCGTGTGAGTCCCAGTCAATAGAAATAAAAGATCTCTGTTGACATTGAAATGTCAGATCATGTGTATGCGTGGAAATAATATCGAAAATGTGTTTTTCCCGGCAGGTAAAAGAACCCTCAGCAAGTCAGAGCCACTAGAGCTTCATGATGATCAACACTCTAAATGTTCACTCAAAAACCATACATGAACAAGTATGTATTTCTTAATTCTGAGTAGTGAAAGTGTAATTAACCAAGTCTTGAAACAGTTTTTTGGATGTTTTGAACTTTTAAATCAGTTTTTGGGTGTAGTAATAAAACTAAAAGATGCAACTTACGTAAAGAGCAAACAGAAAATATCTGTTATAATAAAAAAAAATCTGTTATGTAACGTGACCAGGCTTATAGTATTTCAACACTGTCTTAAGGCCCCCCGAGAGCAACGGCGCTGTTTTAAGATTTATCCACTCTAGAAAATTTTACAGGAGTTTTTAAGATTTATCTAGCTCGAATATATTCAAAGTCTGCATGTAAGTCATGCTTTTATTGTATCGCTGGTTATTTTACGACTAAATACCCTTTTTACGTACAGAGAGGCAGCGCTACTTTTTTAAGGGTAAGCAGTAACATGCATAGAAATGTGAGAGTTGCATTACTTTGTATATACTGCAAAAATGTGCTGTCACACAGAGGTGACCCTGAGATAACATGATTTGATTTTGTTATGAGATCATTTAGATCAAGGCTGAAGTGAAGGGAATTGGCCTTTCTATCCGGGGAGAGGATAGAAAAGTAAGTTATGGGGACAAAATAGTGTAATGGTAAAACAGATGCCATGAAACACTGGAGAGGTTTGGATTGTGGTTAGTCCAGAGGGAAAAAAAAGGAAAAAGTAAGACAGCGAAGACAAACAAAGGGAGAAAAAGAAAATCCACGAAAGGGCAAAGAGAAACGCTCGTCTGTCTTTTCAGTGTCTGGGCCATTCAGAAATCTGATAAGCAAGTACCCTCCAAAGCACTGCCGCCTCCACTGCCATCTCCACAGACTTAAGGGAGAACACGGCGCGCAGTGTTTATCACCCCATTGCCGTCATTAGGAATCACACAGATTAGCCTTGACATTCTCGCAGATGAGAGGGGTAACAAAGGGAGCAAGCTATTAGGATGCTAATGCGCATCAAAAGAGTTCAGAGTGGTCCTTTCATCCAGGCTTAAGCCCTCTGTTCTGCTGAAAAAGGCACAGACAATACATTTCTGACTTACCTGTGAGCGTGTGTTCATAAGTATACAAACCTTTGCATGAGTGTGTGTGTGTGTGTGTGTGTGTGTGCGTCTATTTTCAGTGGATACATATGTGTGTTGCATGCTCAGGTGGTTTCACAGAGCCAGTAAATGAGGCTACATTTGAGCTTCTTAGCAGTGACAGAGACAAAGCTATGAAGGCTAAAATACAACAATGTTCAACTGTTAAGCAGGCAAATCTGCCATTATTTGCCTGATACTCCTGCTTGTGAGTCTGCCTTTCTTTTTCTCACAAGATGGCAGTGTACTGCCTTGGTTTCTTTGCTCCAGAGGGAGAGAACCCGTCTCCTGGACATGATCAAGTCTCTTTGTTTGGACTTTGAAGTGACAGAGGTATCAGCTGAAGCATACAAAAGTAGCGTCTTTCAATCCTAATAATGTGCTGTGAAGAGATGTGCGTGGTCTTATTGATTGGACAACTTGGACTAAATGAGAAACAATGGCTTGGTAAGTGTATGTGTGTGTGTGTGTACGTGTGTGTGGACTGGAACATTGTGTCTCCCATTGAGTGCATGCATGCGCTTGCATGTGCATACACAAGCATGTATTTACGTGGGTGCACATGTGCTTCAATTGTGTCTTGAGTGATACGCAAGCACCATTGTCTCATGTTACTTTGCATTGATAATTTCAGCTTCATCCTTTGTACACGCAGCTGCATCGTTTGTTCAAAATGAGGACAACACGCCTCACATCCCTTGCTACCCTCATATGGCTGTAAAAAGGAAAAAAAAGGGAGAGCATGGCATATTAAAAAAGCCTCAACATGCAATTCTTTAAGCATGAGTATAATCCTCAGCCTGCTTCTCATTTTCTAGGATAAATGGGCATTAAAAGCCTTTAGTAAATGAGTTCATTATTTAGGCCTCTTAACGGCAATCCTGGCCTTTGAACGTGTCTTAGTTGCTCCCCAAGGAGTGCATGTGATCCATATTGTTCGCTGAATGACGCTGATAGACGATGTGATGACAAGTGTCCGGATATACATCAAGCCAGGGAGATAAGGCATTCTCTCGGGAAGGATCACATAGAAGAGTCTGAAGGAGCCAGCAGCCTCGCACAGTAGCTAAACAGAAGCCGAAATAAGCTGCGCGCAATATCTGCTGCTCGTCTTCAAGCCTCTGTGGTGTTTGCCAACTCTAGGACATAGCTGGAAAGATGTTGGTAGGCTGGTTTTTGACCGAAATATAGCATTTATTTATTTATTTTTTTTTTTTTAAATCTGTCTGTCTCCCCAGTTTAACCAGAAAGTTATTGGTAATGATAAGTGCAAAAGTCCAGTCTCACTCAACTGAAATGAACAGGTATTCTTGTTCAGAAATGTGTTTATCCCCCCATGGTCTTTAGACTTGTGTATTTAATTTGTCAAAATTGTAGTATCCAAAAACAATATATTTATATATTTTCTTTACTGCATTACAGCCCTCTTTATTCCATTAGCAAAAAAAGCCCGCTCAGCGAAGTCACGACTCTTCTCTGTTCTGGCACCTGAGTGGTTGAACAAACTCCCGACCACTGTCAGGACAGCAGAGTCACTCTCCATCTTTCGCAAAAGACTCATATCTCATTTGTTCATATTTCACCTCGACCCTGCATATTGAGGACTCCCTCTCAACCACCCACCCTAAAAAAAAAGTATAAGAACTAAAGCTAAATGCCCTAAATGTAAATGTGATAATGCTGAATCTGGTACTTTTAAGGCAGCCGGAAGAAGTATATTAGTACTACGAAATAGCAATTCCTATTTATGTGAGTGTGGATCAGTATGGTATAGAGAGAGAGAGAGAGACATCTCCCCAAAGCTCCTTGCTGCGTCTGAAATTCCTTACCAAGATGCTGTTTAGCTCACCAAAATAGTAGTTCAAATGTTAACAGTACCCAACACTAGTGTCCATGGTGGGAATTCTTGGTACTGACTGACACTGATGGTACTCATGTGTTCATTGGTGCGAATACTGTGTCGGGAGGCATTAAACATAGTGATATTCTCAATTCCCTCTGCCAGAGAGGCAGTAAACCAGCTGAGGAGCTGACATTTCAGCCGTTGCTTTGAGCACTCCCTACATTATCTTTGTGACTTCATTCTGACAGTCAGCTTACTTCACAATACATTGCAAAAAGACAAAAGAGTTAGCTAAGCACCCTTGTTTTTTTTTAATTACCACTGAGTGGAAACCTTCTGCTAACATCATCTACCTAGCTAGGCTACTTGCTTCCACTTAACCAAGCAGAATATAAACTGTGAAACATGACGGCATCTCACAAATGTTTAGAGGAGAAGAGAAAAATATTTAAAATGGGGGACAAAAATATTTCGCGTTCACTTTTGTATACTGTACAGGGCTATGACATGCTCCAGTCACTGGTGTACCAATGCTAGCTCAGTATTGCCAGATGCCAGATAACTGCTCAAAATCAACTGAAACTGATATAAAAAAACAGCCAAATAGTATTTAAACGAAACAATATAAATACATTCATTAACAATCAGAAACAGTATCGTTGTTCATCAGTTTTTTTCAATGTAATGTGATTATTAAACAACGATTCAAGTGTTCTCAGCCTAAACTTTGTTTCCTCAAATATCTCCAAAATAGTTTTTACTCTGTTTTAGTTCAGGTGTGAATAATGTGCACAATAGCTGCACAATCACTGTAGCTTGTTTACTTACAAAAAAAAAGTGAGAGGAGATTTTCAGTGTATAAGCCAAGAGACACAACATGCTGCAACTTCCCCTTTAAAAGGTGCTCCACTGCGGATAAGCAGGTGACCCCCATTAAAGAAACGGAGGCCCTGTACAGATAAATATAGAAGGTGAGAGATAAGGCGGATAAATCTGCAGTGTTATAGAAAAAAACAAGGAGATGGAGCAAGAACCAGAGCAGAGGGAGGGATTGGGAAGGTACCCTGTGTTTTTCCCAGTGTGATATGATCTATCTGTCACACATCACACCCCAGATGTTGAGACTTTGTAAGACTGACAGACCATCTTAACATCTCTTTCTCTCTTTGTCTTTATGTCTTTTTCTTTCCCTTTTTTTCCCTCTTTTTCTTTCTTTCCCTTTGCCCAAAAAGCCCACCACCTAACCGCTGGTCAGCTGCCATCAATCTGGAACCTTGGAAGTACAAAAGTATCGACTTTTCCTTGTCAGCCTCAGCAGATAGATGCTGGCTTATTATTTTGGTTCAGCCCCCAAATATCGAGACACACAGTCGAGGGACTCTTGGCTTTATTGATTAACCATTAAAAGGCTGGCTAGCCTTTGGCTGTGTGTCCTGTGGAGTGTAAAGAGACAAAACACACACAGAGGTGTTGACGGTGAAAGCAGTTTCCGGCCGGCCTTTCGCTCTGACACTTGACCTTTCAACTGGATATGGTTTAACTCTCCATGGCCTGAGGGAGCTCTCCAGGAGCGTCTTCCATTCCCACAAGTAAAGTCTCCTCAGTATCTTCACCTGCTCTTTTCATCAGCACACAAATGCTTGTAGTCAGTATGATGATGCAGCAACAATCAAATATCATCCTTAGCTCTAGCATTTATTAGCAGAGTCACCTGAGAGCATTATATAAAAGGTTATTGCATTTAAATTTAGATGGATTCAGGGATATCTAGTTCTAAAAACTATAGTAATCCGGTAGTTCACAAAGTGATTAATATAAGTAATATTCATATTATAAGTTTACATTAACCATGACCTTACTCTTTTCAAATGCGGGCATTGCATACGAAATACTCAGGTGATATGCAGGTGATATGCCAAAACTGCTTGGTTCGGTCTAGGAAAGGATGATGTCATGTACTTCTGATAACTTATCGATGCAAAGTAGAATTAGAATGGCAGCAGCAGTCCCCTTTAATTCAATCAAGTTGAATCTAATATCAAGCTCAATGGCCCTGTATCACTCTAAATTTTAAACCACCCATAACTGTTTAACCATAATTTAACCAGGTCAGTGACAGCCAGCCACTACAACGACAAAAGAATGCAGATGGGATCAAAATCCTAATTTTCAATCATCATCATTTCATTAATAGATTTTAATAAACATCTGCATCAAATCGCACTTCAGGCACTTAAATATGCCAGATTTTTTTCATCAAGATCGATCCATTATTCCCTGAGAAATTAACATAAATGTGGCCGAAACATGCAATTTCGCAGTTTGGGTCTATAGTCTGGGCCAAGACCTATTCTCTATCTAGGTTTCATGGAAATGTGTAATCCTGCTGACAAACCAACCAAGCAACCAATGGACATGACTTAAAGATGACCTTGTCAACACTGACTTTGGTTTCATGCTGGACATGAACACTGGTCCAATGGCTGAAAGTTTGTTTGACCCATCTGTCAACCGAAACCTCCAACCATCACCACAACCACAACCAGCCTGCATGAAAGCTGAGAGTCTAAAAATGTGTTATTTGTAAGCAGATTAAAGCAACTGGGCTAGTATATTTAAGATGACATGCTAAAAACATCTATTTTAAACCAATTGGACTGTGATAGGTGCCAGAGTCAGAATAGCAAACCAAATGAAACCCCAGAGTAGTATTTTTACAATACCACGGACAAGCATCACTTCTGTAACAGTACACACATTTGTATGAACATGTAGTTGAAAATGCAGCTGTAGGATACAAAATAACATTATAAATAAATGTCAGTTGCTTTTAAAGCTGCAAGAATGACAAACATGTATCTCACAAAGGGGAATATTTACAAAGTTATAAAGCAAACTTCAGCTTCTGTTTTATGACAGCACCTTTATTTCAGCCATGAAAACTACAACTTGCCAACACTCAGCTCTCATCATCTCTGCACCACATAAATTATGTATGCTATATGCAGGCAACGTTTCCTTTGTTTTTACACAAACACTGGTTTAGGGGTTGTCTCTGGTAACAAAAGATGAAATCAAGACGAAATGACTAAATGCTTCAGTTATTGTTGTGTGATTCTCCACAAATGAGTCAACACAAGAGGAAAAGCCTCGGTTGATGGAGGCTTCATGTTAGAGCACGTCCAAGTCATCACTTGGTCTTTCTCCAGTCGCAGCCAGCAGATGATCATTTTGCACAGCACCTCCGACCGGTCGGGCCAGGAGGGGATTATAGAAGCCATCATATCCCATCTATTCCCTCGTAGCTTCACTTCAGCCACTCTCTTGCCGTAACTTGGCAGACATGCAAATGATCCTGTCAATATCGCCCTCGCCTCACACCCCACAGCCCCCAACCCCGCAAATAAGTCATGCCCATTTGCTGAAATGGGGGCTGTGACCCAGGCTGCCTGTCACACTGCATACTGCTTCTCCTCAGTCACTTTGGAGATAGCACTGACAACTCAACTAAGGGATGGAGGAGAGAGAGAGGGAAAGAGTTAGAGATTCATGTTTGGCTGCATTTATTCATGGGATAATAAGAACTGCTTTGGCAGCATTTAGAGGAAACCATTACAAATTCCATGCCCATACAAATGCATATGTAGAGGAAAACAATGACATTCACAGATCTGTTCCAGTTTTAACTAAGTTTTGGTGAAAATCGATTATAGATCTCTTAATTGTACGGATTAATCTGTGCCTATGGAGACTTTACTGCACATGCATAAATTGTAATAATCTGTAATACTGCTAGATAATGTTTTGTTGAGATTTAAAAAAAAATAAAAAAAATGATCAATGATGACAAAGTAAAAAACATATTTCTGCTTAAAATGATGATATTCAAGCCTCAATTGAAGATTTTGTTGATTCAAAGATGGCAGTGATTTGGGGCTTTTACCCCTCGTGGGTATCAGTATCTGCACCAGCTATGCACACAAGAATTTTGCGATTTTCTTCCATCTTAAAATGCAGATGTGCTCAAGCTTACTCAAGTTGGATAAGGAGCATCTGTGACGATCTGTCTTTAAGTTATTCTGGAGATTTTCAAAGGGATTCAACTCAGAGTTCTGGCTGGGTGACTCAAAGACTTTTTCATATTCATTGTCAGAAGCCATTCGAGTGAAGACTCAGTTGTTTGATTAGAGTTACTGTCCAGGGCATGAATTGTGTCCTAGAACTATTTTTTTTTTTTGGGCAGATTCTCTTCAAGGTATTACCCATCTACCCCATTTACAATGAATTTCCTAACTGCCTGACACCAGCTTGATTCCAGATTCAAGATGATTTGTCATAATGAGATGCAAGATTGTACGATGAAATTACCGCAATTCCTTAACCCACATACACTAAAATAAGCTACTCATGGCTACTCAGTGCTGATGCTGAGTTCAGGAGACCCTCATCAGGAAACACAGCAGCAGATACTTCTGTCTAATGTTAAGCTTCTTTAGGAGCAAGGCTGTAGTAATGACAATGTCAGCTGGACCAACACTTTGATCCAGAATATACTATCTTGACTCAACTGGAGGTACAGACATTCATGACATTGTAACACAGGTTGTGAGTATGCTAATATGCTATTGTGCTGATTGTTGAATGCCAAAAACATGCATGTTAAAAGGCTTAAAGGTCCGATTGGTAAGAATTCCCAAGTCATCAAACACTGAGATTTTTGATATGTTGGATGCTTTGGCTGCCATCCCAAAGTAACAGTATTTGATGAGTTTGCAGAAGCACTTTTTCATTTCTGGGTGAATTATAAGCAGCATGATATAGTCCATGAATTGTGAACACACCATTCATACACTAAATTAAATGGTGCGAAGTAAATGTAGTGCGCTACAGATCACGGAGGGTAATTTTGGACAAAGCCAAGGTAGTATAATATGTTCTAGAGGCATTGTATAGATTATTTATGTACAGTATATTCTGTATAGCAGATAGCTCATATTAATCATAGTGTCTACAGCTATTTCCATAAGGAGCGGAGACACATGGAGAGATTGAGGCCATTGGCCAAATAAAATAAAGCTGCTATCGCACCTAATTAGCTGGTAAGGCCATTCCAGCCCACTGCCACCACACTGTAAATGTGACATGGGCCCGACACCAGGACAGTAAAGAGGCTGGCCAATCACAGCTTAGCTTTAAGGGCTGCACTGTTGGCTTTGAATGTGCTAAACCGGAAGGGGCTCATCGAGGGGTTGGTTTGTTGGTTGAGTGTGTGTATGTGTGAGGATGAATGTGTACCTCTGTTTCCCAGGCACTCTGCCTTCAGAAACAGCCTTGTCTTCACCTCGGAACAACGGGAGACATGACAGCCATACGGTCCCTCTGCAGCTGGCTAATTGTGTTCAACATGTCTGTGGAGTGGCTCCGTCAAGCCCCCCCACCCGCCCTTGTCTTCAGGACTGTGTTGACGATAAAAGGAGGAGACACGGTCTTATGTGTGTAAAGGGTTGATGGTCAGAAATAGCTATGACCATTAAACTGTGGTTGGATTCGGCTGTAAGGTTATTCTTCTGCTGAGCTGTCTGCGGCTACAAAAAAATAATGATATTGCCCAACATTTTGTACTGAAATAAAACATAGGCCATGACCACAATCACTCCCTATTTCCTACAAGGTGCACTATATTTGCCATCTGCCAAGTGTGAAAATATATGAACTATGTTGCCTTTCAAAATTCTTACAATGGTTCAAACCTGCACCTGTTAGCAAAGGATGCAAACTGGTAATGATTAAAAAGTGTGTAAAATCTCTATTTACCTAGACACACTTACACCCTTGATGTACTGTAGAGCTCGTGCACCCACTTCCGATGATAATGCTTTCAGCTCCGTAGATTTAGGTGTAAGGTTGTAACTTTACCTAAATCAGTTTTGGATGATTCTTTATTAACATTTGCTGCTGAACATCATGTTAGCAAAGTCATTATGAGGATTCTTGGTTGTCGATTCTGAATCGATTTTCAATTTATTGAACCGAAAAGGGGGCACTTATCTCAATCAATTGCTCTGGTACACCATGTGCCAAACTATTCACTGGTGTCCTTAATCTGCTGAAAGACAATATGAAACACAACTGGACATTACGATAAAACAGCTTTTCTTTTTGTAAACAAGTTAAGAGCATTAATTCATGAAGGAGCTAATTAACAGTCACGTATAGGCTCCATTGTTAGCTCTGGGGTGGCCATCATTGTACAACTTCACCACAAAGTTTGTTACACGTGTTGAATGCTGCGGTGTGTTTTTAGTAGCTTGTTAGCGGTTGTCAGCTCAATGTTCCTCTTGCAAAGATAATTATCCAGTCATTAAAGAAAAGAAACAGCCTGCCTTATTGAAAGATGAACTTCAAAATACGTGAATTGATTTCTTTTACCCACCCCCAGTTGGGAATGATTGCCAAGCTGTCATTAGCATTTAGCTTAAAGCACCACTTGTGCTCTGGGCAAAGCTAGTCTAACTCATCATAGGTAGAGTGTTAATAAAGACCTGCCATCAGGCAAATATTTCAGTCAGCATTCTCAAGTACGATCTGTGTGTTAGCATTTTCAAAATCCCTGTCCCTACAGGGTCTGATAATAAATGACCTTGGAGGAATGAACCTACGCGCTGGAAATGGCTTGATACCTTTACCATGTTGAATGTTAAAAGCTGCTATCTCATATTTTGCAGAGATTTAGCCATTTTAACACCAAGAATGATGCCCCAGACAATTGTAATTTGTTTAGAGAAATCCAAACAAGCTAGAGCATTTTCTCCGGACCTCTATACCAGGAATATAACGGCTGCAGCCAGATCTTTCTCCAGCGCTGACACAGCGCAGAGGAGATTGGAGGTTGGGTTACACTAATACGCTAAACTAAGGTACAGCTACAGTACTGTAGCTTCCTGTATGTTTTTCTTTTTCTTTAACAGCCATATAACTTTTCAATTGAGAATCACTGTGGTAACAGCTATTGTGTGCAACTCTTTACCACTGTCAGAGATGCCACGGGCCCGCTGGTGGTCCTCCTCACTAACACAAATGGCCTGCTGAAGGCGGTTTACAGCTGTCAGTGCATACCACTCTCCAAGGGATATTCACTGATATTCACAATGCTCTTGTCCTTTTCCTGATTGGTAGTTATCCAGCAACAACTGCATGTAAAATTGGACTATCACAGATTTGTTTTGAATGTTTCTTAGTCTCCATGATCTAAGAAATTGACCGGATCTAAATGAATACATTTGTGAGAATATATTTTGCCCTTTAACAGAAGAAAAGGACTCTCAATCAGTGGTAAGGTCCACTGTGATTATACCTGTGTCTTCAACACATCGATAAAAATATTCAAAATACATGTTTCTGAAAAATAATGATAATACAAAAAAAACTATATCTGGGATAAAATTAAAATGGGCAGATCAATCAAGGCTAAATGATAAGAGAATAGAAACAGTGGAAATCAGAATAATAGGAGAAGATGTATGCAATTACCTGTGAGAGAAATAAAAGAAATGCAAATTCCCTTCAGGATGAAAGTTAATAACACAGTGACGGCGTGTGTTTATCTGTCTGCCAGTGTCTGTGTGCATTAGTGTAAAATACATGGTGGAGGCACTTACATAGCAAAGTAATGAGGAGGGAAAAGGCAGGAAACGAAGAAGGAGAGCAAACGTCTGGCCGGCTGAGACTGCTGTCGGGAGCACACCATCGTCAGGTTTAACCTTCACACTAACAATGGAATAGACAGATCAAAGCCAATGACCTACTTTCACTTGCCTAATTCAATCTAGCCCAAATTTACCTTGAGGGAAAGAAAAGGGAGCCCCGGAAAGGGGAGGAATCCCTGGGGAGGAAGCGTGATGGTGGGAAAGATGCTATAAACATCAATAGAGAGTGAAGGAAGAAAACAACTGTGGCACAGTCCAACCTTCTATTGTGGCGTTCATCAAACATTAACAGTGAGGACGAATACCGTAGAGCAAAATGTTGCGCTTGGAGAACAGTGATGATGAAAAGCCCCCAAATGCATCTGACAAGGAGTAAATATTGAATTGAAAGATAAACAAGGTGAATGGCCTTAATTATTTATGCCAATGGGGAGACAAGGAAACGTTATAGCACTGAAGACAACATCCTTTATCTGTCTGGCCCTCTCATGAAGCAGACCCCCTCTCAGACACACCGGAGGCCAGGTCAAGGCAAACTCTTACGTGTGTGAGGAAATGTTATTTTACTGCTCGACAGCATATAGAACTGGCACAGAGCACTTCTGTGTCTCAACATTATCTCACGTTATCAGGTTTTCAATTCCCATTGTAATGACGGCTGTGCACGCGGCGGCCTCTTTATGATTGGGCCATGGAGCACACTCCATTTCTATTCATGTGGTGCCGAACCTTATTGCGAGCTGCTCTGCATTCAGAGGGTCTATTATCCCCACAGATCCATGCTCGGGATGCAAGGTTGGTCTACTTTCATTTCAGTACTGCTCCTCTTTCAAAGCCTTTGTAACACAGTACAGTCGACACATCTGTGTAAGTCTCCCAGTGTTTCCATTCTAGCTGTCCGTGTTTATTTTCCATTTGGACATGGGTTTATTTGAAGGCACAGGCAGGCAGTGATCCCAGTGCATACATTTTAAATATGCATGCTACTTATTACATTTGTGCACTTATTTTTACAACTATTTTTAAAATGCTAAAGTTAAAACAATGTGAAAGTAGAGGTTTCTATCATCCAGGGTTTTTTTTACCGCCTATTATCACTTAAACACAAATGTAGAATCTTTGAAAAAATGTTAAAATATTGCAATAAAGGTTTTTTTTTTTTATTTATTTTGTGATTAATGTGACAAAGTGCAATTAAAACAGACTTAGCTACAAATCATGAAACACATGAAGGAAGTGACTTAAACATCCACTGAGGCCACGAACATTTTTCAAGTGACAGCTAGCGTTGAACTTCAACAGATTCAGTCACTGAGTTTCACCTCCCAGCTGTGTTTGTGGTGACAAATAATATTGTTTGCTATGCAAATAACTGGGCTAAGGTTAACAGAACGGAGCAGATGGACAGACGCTTGGTAAGCGGTAACCTGCAGACGACTGCTGGAGCTGCCGAGCTCTGGAGGAAACGGCTGTAGGTTGGGTCCAGAGCTCCGGGGGGAATAAACACCAGGAGTTTTGATTTTAAATTTAAATTTTAAATTTTAAACTTTTAGGATTTAAAAGATGGATTTATTTGAACTGTCGCCTGCTATATTGAGCTGAAATCCACCTTAATGTAAGTCGGGGTGAGTTTAGGTGTCATATATTATCATGCACACAGCTTAATCGAGCACTTCACCAACAACGTAATAAGAACACAGCTTTGTGAGGATTTAAAGGAAATTAAACATGCTTAGCAGCAATTTGTTGAAGGTGATTCTTTGATAATAATGTTGGAGGAAGAGTATTTACAGGCACTCATTTGACAGCGACTCATGACAAGCCCATCGTTAGTTAGAGACACACATTAGAGCAGGTAGCTCTGTTGATGTGGACATGCCTGTCATGCCGGGCCAATGTTAAAACAAGTCAAGCCTGTCAAGCCGAGCTCACAAACGTCTATGGAGAAGTCTCACATGAGGTTCACGTTTGTGGTTTGGATGAAATCTCTTCAAATCTATACTCAATGGATTTCCTGCACGTTTTCATCTTAGCATGACAAAATGTAATAGATAAGCAAAGCTGTTTTATTCACAACTTTAAAACTATCTCCATGTCACCACTTGGCCTGATTCATGCTTATTTTGTGAGACTTGTATGCAAGCAGCGACCCTCGAGGTGATGTTGAACAAGTCATGAATGGATGTGATTTTCAGGTTAGCTGAACCCTTTTCTGACCTCTCAGGTCTCCAAAGTTGTTTTGTTCCTACATTTCACAAAATAATTGCCAAATGTGTCGACTCAAGGTTTTACATATCCCTTCACTTAATGCATCCAATTTAAGTGTTGAGAACAAAATCCACACACGCACACACACACACACACGCACCCCATCCAAATTCAACTTGGCAGCCATTTACAGGGAAGCGATCGTCCTCATCATTAGGCCGGCCACCTTCTGTGAGGATACCGGGGTTAGTGTCACCCCGGCCTGTGCCAGCGTCACCTTCCCCTTCTCATCATTCGCTGCAGCTACACAGTCCAATAGCCATTGTTTTACCTCGGCTCCTCCGGTGCGCCCAGCAAGCATTTTACTGAAAGTGATTTACAGGAAGTGGCCAAGTTCTACAGCAACCAGAATGAGGGACAGATGTTAAGTATAGTGTAGATATGATTATGGCACAGCAGACATTCAGATTGGAACAACTTTGAAAAGTACTCGTTACATCGTATTCAGGACGTACACACTGAAATCAAACAGACCATTCAACATCATGACACATTAACAACACGGACAATGTAATCGATGGGTTGAACTTTGGATCGAAAGGGGATTTTCCTTTTTCTAACATCTTGTTTACAGTGAGGCTGTGACCTTTTGCTTTGATTTACTGTCAATCTGCCACAATTTCACGAGCAGGTAATTACAAAAACTGCTTGGCTATTTTTACAATAACAAAGTATCAAATGACAGTGTGCAAACAATGTGAGAGCTGTTCCTCATTGTGATGTTTTGTACGATTGTCTGTATGGTACGTAGCCTATGACGGATACAAACCTGGACACATCCTTGGTTTGTAGAGTGTAAGCGTATGGTTTGGCTGACTAGTTTGTAAATTTGCTGTTTTGGTTCTCTGTCACTGGCCTCATGACGTAAGCCCTCCCACTAGTTCCCACGAAAGATAATCGATAAAACAAATGAATTGCTGTCCGAGACAGATTAGGGGATGAGAACAAATCAGACATATGAAATGGCGATCAAACTCGACAGTGATGCAACATTTTCTCTTTATAACTTTGTTTTGTTATGTGATGTGTCAGTGTGAACAATGGGCATGGTTCTGCTGCGTTCTTACTAACTTCAGTTGGGTATCGAAGAAGTAAACCAGTAAACTATGGCTTTAGTTACTGTATCAAACCACATCAGGTTTTATTGTCACACACACGCAGTACAACTTATAATGATACTCGTAGGTGCTTAGCTTCAGGACAAATTGACAAATTAACAATAAGATGAAAGATGAATCTAACAATAAAAATGTAAGAGAACCTAGCAATGGATACAATAAAACAGAAATATATAAAAATGAACAGTGGAACAATGAACAGAGTTAGTAATGATTTTCAGTGCTGTCTTTAAAGTGATATTTTCTTATCTGTTTTTTCTACTAGATTTTTTCATCAAGTGTGAAAAAAGAAAGGAAGATAATTACATTGGTATTCTTTTATAGATATTTTTCATTTTAACATACACTAAAAGGGCACACTGCTAAGAGGGGGATGATATCGGCTTGTTACGTTGTTTTATAGCAACTGATGTGTGATTTGTAGGAAAATAAGTCAGCGTCTAGAGCCTTTAGAAGTGACAGAGTAGCACACAGCACTGCTGTAATTTGTCTCTTCTTCTGGATCTTTTAGCAGGTCACAATCCAGCAACGCTGTCCAGATGTCTCAGATCGGTTCCCTGAGAATCTGGGCCATTTTCCCAACATTCCCCTCTGCATTCCCTCCCCAGTTAGCAGTCAAATCCCCAGGCTGACACCACTTTAAAGGACACCCTTGCTATATATATATATATATTTTTTCCCCCTCTTTCCATCTCATCTTTATCCTGACTCTTTCTTGTCTCTTTTTCCTTCCCTGAGTGTGATATATGCCCCTGTGCCCAACTGAGTGATCCTCCTGATCAAAAAAATGGCCACTGTTACTTTTTCATCATGTTCCAACATCTCCCTTGGTGTTTCATTTGTCGCCAAGCAGAGTTTTGGGCCATCGCTCGTGTGTAGTGCAGAGCTCTTCAGTGCAGCAGTGGGATAACTATACAGCACAGTGCTCACTGTGTGTTGTTTAGTCCTTTTTCCTCGAGGCTGTGTGCATTCATCTCCATGTTCTGCCTTCGCTGCCATAGCCACCGCGCGGTCGCCCGGTTATAGCTGAGTGGAAACGCAGTCCTGCACCCTCTCAGGCCAACTAATTATAGACTTTGATTATTCCCATTTTGTTTTAGTGAGTGCGGCGCTTTCGCCAACAGGCGGGCCGGCAGAAAGGCCAGCACCATTGATTGTCTCACTTTCGGGCCTAATTGAGCCAAATGGGAATGGCTGTTGCCAGAGTTCACTCTTCTCCAGTGTTTACATGCTGATCCACCAGAGAGACATTCATTACCGCCTCGCTGAAAACTCCTCTAGACACGCTTGTACACACACATACATACACTCACATTTTGCAGTCATATTGATGAAGGGTTGAAGTTCTCAGTGGTCTGCACATACAGCTGGGCCTGCAGATGCTACTGGGAATTAATGCTGTTTTCTAATGGTGCTCGGGTCTACATCACAGAGCCATTATTTCTGTCTCTGTTCCATTCTCGACATCACAGTCTGAATGTTTTGCAACTGTTCAACCCACACTGGCTTATAATTGCATACAAGTGCGCATGGTGTAAGATTTGTTGTCTGACTGAATCATTAAAATTCACGCGTGTGAAGTTGCTTTCACAGACATGTTAATTGTGGTCAAGTTATTTGACATAACAGACAAAGAGCTTCTCTTCAGGCATTTATTTAAGGGCAGTGGGCCCCGACATGACTTTCATTAATCTGTAGTCCTTGTGTCAGGAATGCAAACACTCTCTTTTAATTTAAGCAAAGGGAAATGGCATTTGTACCAATTTGAAGTTGTGCAGATTTGTTTAAATAAGGGTACTTAGTCAGTTTTGCTTTTGAAAACACTCATCGTCAAGGTAAGCATGCCAAACAGGTGCTAAATCCTTTTTAAAAAGCTGCATCATACCAGAAAAAACATCAAATTCTTTTACTTTCATTGGGATACAGGGTGTGTGTGTGAGTGCGTGGATTAGCTGAATATTGTCTGCCCTCTGATCCAAGTGTCAAGTGTTATTTTTAGTTTTGGTTCCACTCCTTTTACCACTTTTGAAAGACAAAACTGTATGTTTTGACATTTGGCACAATTGGCAAGGCAGCAGGGAGGATTCCAAGCACAGGCATCAAACTGCTGTGCTGACTGTCTTTAGCACGGGTTACAGTATGTGATAATAGCATTTCTAATGACTCTTATGACATATGCTGTTGTTTGGGAAAAAAAACCCAAACAATTGTGCTGAAATCTGCCACAATCTATGTTGCTTTCAGTTCATTCACCCATTGTAATATAGCAGTGTGCACATATTATGACTTTAAAGCAAGCCTTCTACCAGATCTTAGGACTTTCTGTGGAGTGTGCAGTTTTCCTTTGATATGTGGAACTATTCTTGATGTGTCTTTCCATCAACACTAATGCATTTTGATTAGGTTACATGAGTAGAGTGCCAAGGATGGCCATTTTCACACTGTTGGAGAAACAATTGTCCAATAAGAGCATGCAGGCAGGATTGAAAAACAGACATAAGTATGTAAACAAAGCCTCAGCACTCCTTTTTTCTGCCACTGAGCCTTGCAGCACAAAAGTTTGGGGCGTCATCATACAACCGACACCCGAATTTCCTGTATTTCATTGTTGAATCGCTAGATAACAGTATTAATCTATGGTCATAGTTGAGCTTTGGATACAAATGGGTTTGAACTCTGGACAGCTTCGGGTGAAGATTAGTATTTTATTATTAAGCCAATAAAATACCAAATAATACACAAGCCACTATGTGACAAACATGGCCTGTTTACATATTTGCCCCCTCTTGGAAAAATGTAAAGGTTGGCAGAAGAGTCACTCCAGAGACCAAACCTAACAGAGACCAGCCAGTGTTCTGTTCTGACAAATCCACACACAATAATTATACAGAGGAGTACAAAGCAGCCCATGTGACACCCGTGATGAGCTCAACAAGGCAAAGTTGCACGCACTCATTTGAAATGACGGACTGAAAGCTAGATTTTAATCATATATATTCTGGGGTATATACTGGTACTGGTGGACTAACTAGTTAGTCATTAACTTTCTATCATGTATAAGCTGTAGTCTTTTAAAAGATGCAGAGGAGGAGCAGCGCCGTGGCATTTTATACAACCTGTTCATTAACTTTATATACAGCTAATGCACTATAACTGGCAGTGTGGCGGTACTACACATTAGCTGTCTGCTGATCTGAAGAACAACTTTGATTTGTTGTTGGGTTCAGTCAAGATCATACTTTGGACACCTATTCCGGTACATTTCAATAACAGTATATTGTGTGATTGGCTATATTAACATTACAGGGAAGCAGAGACACAGTCTAAATAATGTGTATTATTGGCCAAGATAGGCAGCGGATGTTTGGGACTGTAATCATGTTAGATTTCATGACAACAGTAAATAATAATAATAATAATAATAATAACATACTTCTTTGTCGCCCATGGAGAAAGTCACCAGACCCTGTTAGCTCACCTGGTATACAGCAGTGCGTAGCCTATATCAAGGCTAGGTCCTAACTGCAGCCAACTGGGTGTGATTCCTGCCCAGGATGTTTCCTGCGTGTCATCTCCTCTCTCTCCTCCCTGCCTCTCTCCTGCTGTCACTATCTCAATAGAGCCAAAAGTTTTTTGGGGAAATACTGTGTGTGAAATGCCAGCGATGGACTCTGGATGTTTGAGGGGCACCAGCGCGCATAAAGTCGTGATTCAATCGTAGTGAAACAGTCACAAACCCTGGGTAATATAAAAAATATATTTTTTTTATTGTATTTCCTCCACTGGAAGGGCACCCTTGGGGGCAGTTTACCACATTTTGTTGTTTGTTTTATCTACCATTTTTCGAACGTGAGGACACCCAACCTCGCCTTTGAGTCCACCAGTGTGAAATGCGTTGTATGACAAATGAACACAAACTATTATTCATGCTTTTCGATGAATTAGTGTTAAATGGAATCCACCAATTTAGTATGTTTATTTTCAATGTAAAGAAAGTCACAGAGTTTATTCTAAACATGATAGTCCCCAGTTTGTTTGTGCCTCCCTGCTGCACAAATACTCCACATGTGTTCGCACTCATCGTCAGCTCGTTGCTGTGTTGTGCCTCCTCTTCTGCCCTTAAGTGTGGTGTAGGCCGACTACAGGACCACATTCACCATGTTGTCTGCAGTCAGTGGGGATTTCTCCACCTCAATCACGTATGCCACCCGTGAGGTGCACACATGAATCCTGAGTGTCGGAATTAATATGGAAATGAACTGAAGTGCCCCCCTGCTGGTGTATGATGCCGCACAGGGCCATTACTGCTCGCGAGGCAGAGCGGCACAGGGAAAAACACACAACTTACCAAGAGCAGAAACAACTCTTTAATCAACGTGTCACTTTGATCACTGTGTTAAGATTTTTACTGCTCTGAGCTACCTTGTCCCAACAAAAAAAAAAATCAGCTAACATAAACACTGTAAGCCTGAATAAGTCATCAGCCTAAAACCAAATGAATAAATATTTCTGGATGGATTAAATAAGTAATATAAAATAGTCACAAACCCATTATCACACTGCCCCTCCTCTCACCTCTATGGAGTGTATTAGCATCTTTATGCTAAAAACAGGAAGCTGAAACAGTATGAACTCAGGCTGAGATTTTTCATTGAGCGCATGAATGTCACACTTGACAAATTTATCAAGTGTATAGTGTACTTATCGACATTGTCATGTTTTGATGCCGACACCTGAAGCCTCCCCAGCAGTGTCCACACTGAATCACTTTTTGTCACAAATCTGTTTTTTAGAAAAGTCAACATTGCTGTTAATTTTGTACTATATCATGTTTATATGTATGTACGTCTATTCTGTTTCTTACCTTTTTAAGTATATTGTCTATTTTTGCTTTTGGTTTTGTCTTTTGTAATATTCTGTCGTTTGGCTGCTGGGACAAACACATTTCCCCATTTGCGGGACATTAAAGGATTTCTGATTCTGATTCAGTTTAACAAGTGCCGGGCTAATTTATAACAACATTGTTGGGTAATGTTACTTTTAAAAGTAACTCATTACGTCACAAGATTGCGACTTGTTGCACATGTCTCTTATATTGTCCAGACGGTCGGTAGCCAACTGCACATGTGCCTTTGAATGAACTGAGTCTACCTTCATTTTCTAGCCTTCTTCACGGCACATAATCGGTAACTCTGCTGCCTGATAACAGAAAAGAAAGACGCAATATAGCATTTACAGCTGTTTATTTTGCTAACAATCTGACAGCCAGCTGGGCAGAGACATGCAGTATTAGGCACACCGGTTTCAATGAAAGGTCTGGAATATGATGTCTAAAAATACAACTAATGAAGCCGTAAACCATGAGTGCTTACATAGAAACGATAAAAGAACAAATAAGATGAAAGTGCATGGGCTTTTTTCTTTTTCAAAACACATACCTACATACCTACAAACGACTTGCATTAGACCCTGATGTTGTTCATGTCCTTGGCCTAATATTCAAAATAATGTGAATTTTCCGACAAAGTTAATGCTGTCGTCTCTGCCATCTCACAACACTGAATTAACTAGCTACGTATGCACATTGGCAAAACTGTAGGTTTACCTTCCGCTGGCACACAGTCACAGAGAAACAGAATCAGTGGAAATGCTTCAGGGATTTTCTTTTATTTTTGTGGCAACAAAAGGAGTAAGAGTACTTTTATGAACAAGTAGAGCACACACCTCTGCCAATGCTCAACAATCCTCTTTTGCATATTCTCATAGATATCAGTCACCTAATCTTTTTCATCGCAATCTGATTCCTGAGAAACTATCAAAAAAGTCGACAAATGACCAATTCTCACAATATTAAAGATAGTGAGAAGAAAAAGAAAAACCCTTTTTATGTCCCTTTATCTGAATATGCACCAAAAGTTAATGGGGTCTATTCTGGGCTGAGAACTGTCCTCCATCCAAGTTTGTGTGAAAATCAATGCAGTAGAAATTGTGTAATCCTGCTGACAAACCAACAAACTAACAAGGGTGAAAACATGACCTCCTTGGGGAAGATAGAAAATAATAAACAATGAAAAGAAAATTGCCTTTAAGTTCCGCTGCATGCCATCACACATGATTTCAAGGTCACACATTAGCTTCTTCTACTACTAGTACTGTGTAATCCCTCACTGCAAAGTCACCAATTACAACAGGACAGTAGATCTGACCAGCAGCCTCATGGTTAATGTTGATCAGAGCCAGACTACTGATGCCTTCCTGAGACATGCCTGACCTTTTCACAAGTTTTAGCTTTTAAGACCTCCTCAGCTGAAGCCAATGTTAATAGTAGACGTGCTCTCATCGGTGGAGCAAGTTGGGGTAGATTTCAGTGAGATGTGTTTCATGCACACTTTTTTAACAACTCAGTAGTTGTCATTCTCTTTGATGGCAAGTCAGGTACATTTTCTAAACCCTCAGCCAGCCTGCCTTCCATCCATGTCTTAAGGTGTGTGCATGTGCCTCTGCTTGCTTCGCCAGCTTTTGGTGTGGCAGGCCTCGGAAGTTTGACAGAATGCCATACTTGTCTTCCGCATCTTCCGGAGTGGGAAACCTCTCTCTGCGCCGACACTGCAGCGTCCACCTCTACCTTAAAGGAGGCTGCCCCCAGATTTTGCTTGGCATCTAAAATGACTCACCAGCAGACTTGTATGAGAGGAACCTCTTTGGCAAGGAGAGCAGCTGCACAAGGTCTGTCCTGACAGTCATGTCCTTGGCTGATGTTTGGGCAACCTAACCCAACCTCAACCCTAACCCTAACCTGTGGATCTGTAGGACTCAAGAGCTACAGTAAATGCACTTGCATTGTTTGGAATTGCATGATTTTGCTCACCTGCTGAATATGACTCAACGTGTCATACCTCTGCCACTGGACTTAAATCCTGATGGTGTGGACTTTGGCCTGGCTTCACACCTCTATCAGTGCCTCTCTCCCAGCTGTGGCTTCATATCACAGAGGCTCTACAGCTTTCCCTCTGCTCTCCCATCTTGTTTCGGGCTGCATCTTGATGTGTGTTTTGAAGTGCTTCTTGAGGATGGCCTATCTCTTTATAGAGGCAGAAAACAGGCAATATTGCTTCTGCAAAACACCTAAATATGCTGAGGCATCTCTCAAGCTTTTGGCTGCATCTCAAAGCACCAGATTAAGTGTACGTACTCCACAAGGCACAAACAAAGCTCTTGGTTCAGTTGCAGTCACCTGGCACTTACTTGCTTGTCCTTCCTGTCCGTCAAAGACAATCCTCAAATCCTCCAGCCTCTTCAAAATTGGGGTGGACAAATGCAACAACTGACTCCTCTGCCACAAAGAATCCCATAAAGTGCTCTTTAACCCAGCAGTCTTCTTTTTTCAGTGACATGATTCCGATCACTGTTGACAAATGTTGTGTGAGGCTAATGTTTTGGCAATCTATGGGGAAAAACCACTAGTATTTCTTCATTGCTTGCACAGTTGATGAGGAATCTGTCCATCCAATGGATTCAATCAACTCTGTATGAATAGTTTTCTTGGTCTAAAAATAATAATTGAACAGGCCGATGGTATGTTACAAACAGGATACAAACTCTGGTCTCTTGAATGTGAATCTAATATTTAACCAACCAAGGCATCACAGTTTGCTCCAGATCCATTTGGGGTGGCTGGGGTTGGTGATGTCTTTTGGTACCCTCTTTAGTATTATTAGTATTATGATGTCATCATATGTGTTGTCAATCCACCATGCTAAAATCTCAGATGAATGATTAGACTACAACAATGCTCAGTGCTGACTGGTGGCTTCATTTGGACAAACTGTAGTATAAAATAACCATAGTAAGTAGATCGTGGTCAGTATAAAATAACCACAGTAAATAAATAGTGACTAATGGTAACTGATAATAACTGTAATAATGACATAAGTAAGAAATGAAGGGTAATAAGTATGAAAGAGTTGCTGAAACATACTACTGGGCACCAGCTGACTGAAATGTGCATCTACTGATTAAAGCTGCTGTAGTGTGATGATGTGAAGCGTGAACCAAATATCCAACACTTTTATTGTTCTTTAAAAATGCAGTGCCAAGACTGATCAGATATAATGGGATTCATCAAGAAAGGGACTGAGTTATCGGAAAGCCTGAAGGCCTGAAGGCCAGAGTCTCTAAGAGCTAGTGATATGGACACAGGG
The DNA here is from genome assembly GCF_900880675.1 of Sparus aurata. Lineage (NCBI taxonomy): Eukaryota > Metazoa > Chordata > Actinopteri > Spariformes > Sparidae > Sparus > Sparus aurata. Next base: position 11,403,483 of record NC_044190.1, read on the forward strand.
AGAGCACCTAGTTAAAAAAAACAAACAAAGCGAGGTGAAGAGCAGCTGGTCGACGTGCAGTTCTGCACGTACACCAAAGCTTCGTTCAGGTGCAGAAGGTAGAATGGGGATTTTCCATTGAAAAATAGCAGTGTCAGCAGAAATAAAGAAGATTAGGGATTAGTTGAGGCCATGATGTCCGAACGGACACTCCCAGTTTTTCAAAAGAGGATGCTCAATGCTTTGAACCTCAGGTCAGTTTGTTTTTTTCATGGATTTTGTCTGTGTCTGGTCTGTTCTTGTTTTGCCGGCAAATAAAGTCCTACTGCACTCAGCCTTGAGGACTCCTGGTGACTTTTTTGATCTTTGAAATCTTTTGGACCAACCGAAAAAAAATTAAGTCTATTTACGACAAAACATGCTCAAAGCTCAACAACTTTCAAAAGGTTTTCATTTAAAGGTGAGTGAGCTTTAGGGTTGTTCAAAACAGCACCTGCGTTTTTCCAATCAGACTAAAAAGCATTTGTTGAACGAATTTGTTTTGCAGAGAACATGTTGGCCACAACAGTTAAAACAAACACCAAACTTCTGCAGTCAATATATCATTAAAATATCTAATGTTTTTATCTCTGAAATGAAAAATGGGGACAGTTGTGCTTTCACATATTTTAACCATGTTGTAATAAAAGTATGCTGCAGGTGTTACTTGAAATGTTCCCTCTGAGTAATTTCTGTTATATCTGATGCTTTTAGGGTTAATATTCCTGCTGTGTTAATGTGTGTTTCATTTTACGGCTGTAGATGTTTAAGGTTGAGCTCATTTTAACCCCTTTCGGGGCTCCAGACTGCGACCAAGTGGTCCTATTTTGCGACCACAATTTGAGAAAGTGCGACTAAATTTTACATTTAGTCGCGCGTGTGTGACCAATGAATTTGCCTGTGATTTTTTTTTTTCTTTCTGCATTAGTATGTGGAAGGGATGATTCAAAGAATCTGGAATCCCAGGTGGCAGGTCAATGTGTGTTAGAGGCAGGGGCAGAGTGGCAATCGGAGGTCACCTGGTCGGCCAGCCGATGAATTTGCGCAAACCGGCCCACAGATTTTTCCGAGTGGCCGTGAGACGTCCGCAACTGGCCCTTGGGCTCATTGAAATTATTGATGTTTAAATTCTCTGCGAAAATCTCCAAGATGTACTTTATTAGAATGAAGTAGAAGTCCAACAAATAGTTATAAAACTTCCTGCACACTCATCTCTGATTTCTCCCATCAATCTACAGATTTTTGTGTAGCCTTAATCTTAATTTAATTCTTCTTATTCAGGCGTTACAGAATTTACTTTCACAAATAAAAGAACAACCTGCACCACCTAGTGGTGGGCCAATTTTCCCTGTGGATTTTGGTGCCCCATGCTGCCCCTGGTGAGAGGGGCAGGGAACGGGGAATGGCACTGTAAGCCTCTAATGTGTGAAGGGGGAGGGTCTGAAAGTAGTTGGAAGGAGAAGGTTTCACTTTAAGTGAACAATGGTGAAACAAACTCTTGGCGCTTACACCACGATTCCAGCAGATACGTGTCTGCTGCGTTACTAACCCTAACCCTACTGTTTCACTGTAGTCTGTGTGTTAACTTCCACCAGGTCCGCTGCGCTGCGTTAGATCCTCGACGTATTCCTTCCACCGCCCAACAATGTCCCCAGTCGAGGTCAAAAGCTCCCCACCTCCACTGTAAACAATAGTCCTTTTTAGACAGAAAAGGGGCACATTTGCTCCCATGTAAAGGCGGCAATGTGCCGCCCTGTCTCTCTAAAATGGAGGCGTAATAGTCCTCTTTCTCCAAAAGCTGCCACTTCCGTAGGCGTAAACATGTGACGTGATGTGAAGCATGAAGTTGGACTGTGAACAGTGACAACGAATTTGTCTTCAAAATAAGAGCTTTACATTGCACCCCATTGGAGTTTAGAAATGGGTTCTTAGTGGGGGGCTTTTATTTTTGAAAGTAGCAACCCTTTTTTAGCTTGCCGACACAACATCAAGCACATTGACACCTCTAAAAACGGCTAGTGTTGGTGGAGGGCCGCTTCCCCCTCCTGAGGCGCCGGATGTTTTGCAAGAATTTCTTCAAGGCTGACCGGTAGACCTCCTCCATGGCCTCCCCGAACTTTTCCCAGACCTGAGTTTTTGCTTCCGCGACCGCCCGTGCTGCTGCACGCTTGGCCTGCCGGTACCCGTCAGCTGCCTCAGGAGTCCCCCTAGCCAACCAGACTCCTTCTTCAGCTTGACAGCATCCCTTACTTCCGGAGTCCACCACTGGGTTCGGGGATTGCAGCCACGACAGGCACCGGAGAGCTTACGGCCACTGCTCCGGACAGCCGCGTCAACAATGGAAGTGGAGAACATGGTCCATTCGGACTCATTGTCCCCAGCCTCCCTCGGGATCTGGTCAAAGCTCTCCCCTGGAGGTAGGAGTTGAAGACCTCCCTGACAGAGGGTTCTGCTAGACGTTCCCAGCAGACCCTCACAATGCATTTGGGTCTGCCAGGTGGTGATCAGTTGACAGCTCAGCCCCTCTCTTCCCCCGAGTACCCAAGACATATGGCTGGAGGTCAGATGACATGACTACAAAGTCGATCATTGACCTCCGTCCTAGGGCATCCTGGTTCCAGTTGTACATATGGACTCCATTATGCTTGAACATGGTGTTTGTTATGGACAAACTGTGACTAGCACAGAAGACAAGTAACAAAACACCACTCGGGTTCAGATCGGGGAGGCCATTCCTCCCAATCACACCCCTCCAGGTAACACCTGTCGCTGCCCATGTAAGCGTTGAAGTCCCCCAGTAGAACAACGGAGTCCCTGGTTGGAGCACTCTCCAGTACCCCTCCCAGGGCCTCCAAGAAGGCCAGGTACTCTGCACTGCTGTTCGGCCTATAAGCCGAAGCAACAGTGAGAGACCTACCCCCGACCCTAAGGCACAGGGAAGCGACCCTCTCGTTCACTGGGGTGAACTCCAACAAATGGCGGCTTAGCTGGGGAGCTATAAGCAAGTCCACACCAGCTTGTCCCCTCTCTCAACGAGTTGGGTTCCAGAGCCCAGACTGTGCGTGGAGGTGAGCCCGACTATCTCTAGCCGGTACCGCTTAACCTCCCGCACTAGCTCAGGCTCTTTCCCCCCCAGCGAGGTGACATTCCATGTCCCCATGGCTAGAGTCATCGAGGATTCGGTCGTCGGGGCCCTCACCCATGACTGCCACTCAAATCACACTGCACCGGCCCCTTCTGAACACTCCTGCGGGTGGTGAGCCTACTGGAGGGCGGGCCCACGTCGCTCGTTCAGGCTGCGGGTCCCGTGGGCTAAGACCCGGCCACCAGCCCCAACCCCAGGCCTGGCTCCAGGGTAGGGCCCCGGTGAAGCCATTCTGGGTGACGTACACTTCCTTGTTGTTATTTTATTCATAGGGGCTTTGGAATCAATCTTAGTCTGACCCGTCACCTAGGACCTGTTTGCCTTGGGAGATCCTACCAGGGGCATTAAGCCCCGGACAACATAGCTCCTAGGATCATTCAGGTGCTCAAGGTGCCGGTTCAAAGAGGAGGCAATTGACGGCAGAGCAAAACCAGATCGGAGCCGTAATGCATAGGACACGTGTCTGGTGGAATCCCGGGGTTATTTTCTTCCCAAGGGTGATTAAAAAGGGCAGAAAATTCTGTTTTCGTGAGGAATGGCTGCATGAATTTGACTGGTTAAGGTTTCTTAGAAAGACAAATTTAAAAATGTTTAAGGCAGGGCTGCAGCACAAATTTTGCAGTCCATAACCACAATATGTGGGGAACATGACATTTGCAGGTAATGCTGCACTACACAGTTAAAACATAACATATCAAACACAGTGCTAGTCTCAGGCATAAAATATGCAGTGACCTGAACTCCAATGAAAATGCAACTTCACTGTCAGTTGCATTTAGAGGGCAAGAGGCTGTTAATCAGTGCGCTGAGGAGGCTGAATTAATATTGAAGATTAACATGGCCTTTTTCATTGCTAAGGAAGAACTACCCTTTACCAAATATAAAGGCCACCTCCACCTGCAAAGAAAGAACGGCGTGAAACTGAACTCAACATATAATATTTTTTAAATTATTATAAAATACAATTTTCAGTCAGGGGCCACTGTGCTCCTAGTAAAAGACGTTAGTCTGGAGCCCTGCCTTTATTTACTTGGGCTGTATAATCTGCAGCAAGCTTCATATTCAATTAGATCATTTTTTGTACAATCACTGTCCTGTGAGATCAACATATCTGTGAAAATTAAAAATTAAAAAAAACACCCTGTTCTCAGCTTTGTGATGATGCATTTTCCAGCTAATCCAAGAGGGCTTTCAAATAGTTTATTTAGCTTATGATGGAGGAAAGTTTTCTCGACACATTAAGAAACACTATCCTTCAGTTTATCACCAACATTCAACTGCAAAGCATCTGGAGACACATGGACAATGGACAAGAACACTATATTACAGACTACAGAGCAGGCAGACCTGTCCAATCTCCACTCTCTCTAGTTGTATTTTTTCCTCCTCACTCTCCTTTCCTTCCTCTCCAATCCATAACAGATTTCCATACTTGCCACAGTTTTGTATTTTATCAATGTTTTGGACATGTGATAAAATACAATACAATAATTAATTTACAGTCTCTGTAATCATATCTGAGCTTTTCCTCCTTTATATCTGTCACTCTTCTTTCTATCCAGTCTTCCACCTCTCCTTTCACTCTATCTGACTTGAAAAGATATTTGTGGTGATATTGTGGCTACACTTCTGGCAGGTTTTTCAATAAAATAGCATGAGCATACAGAGTACTGCAAGTGACATGGATGTGTTTTTAAAATTTTTGTTAATGCGAATTACTGAAACACGCGCATAATTGACTAAATTAGTGAAATTAGTAAGTTAGTGAAATGAGAAGTACCATCCATTTCTGATGACAGCTGCAGCTGATTACAGCTCCAACTGTTGTTATCTGGCTTTAATAGCTTCAGAGACATCAGATGAATGTATCGCAAAATTGCCATTATCTGTAACACAGAGCTAAAAATTGTTGAGAGATTTAAATAATCAATTAAATTAATCTGATGTGCCCGGTGCATAATTGTGCACAGCTCTTAATGGAGAGACGCACTTGTATCGTTTCTTGTGCTGAGGTAAATAAATAGCAAACCCTTCCTTGCCGAAACCAAATAGTGTTCCTGCGTCCGAGCTCGGTGCATGTGAAGGGTATTGAGTGGCAGGTAGCCATCTTGACCTTGTACTGAAGTGTAGGTCCTCCTAACATGCGGCAGTGCCTTGATGTTCAGACGTTTACCATCGATGCTACCGACACAGTTTGGAAAGTTCCATAGTCACCAAAAATTAGCTGCTATAGCTTCCTATCAGGCCACTGAGGGGCAGAGAAGGGACTCATCAAGCTGTACAGACCTCTGAAATGGTGACGTCTCTATGCCTGACACCATTCAGTAGTTAGATGCTCCTGCCTGTTGAATGCCACCTAAATCTAGAACATAGAGTGTGACTGCTAGTCTTTGATTTATATCTATCAGCATACTGTGCGTAGACTGGTGCAAGATGAATGGTTGTAGACGACAAACTAAATCTTCAAATCTTCATAAAGACATTCATCAGCTCTGACTCCAACAGGGTCCCTTCAGTTTCAGTCACCATTGTTTACAACGTTGCACCAAGAACACATCAAGGGAGTCAACACAGTGGCATATACACTCCAGTGCCAACTTGTGTTTGACCAGGTAATTTCAGAGCAATGCAGACATGCCGACACACATGTATAAATGTTCTCAATAGTATAGGCCACTTGCGTAGGCCACCTTAAAGCTGCAGTCTGGAGTTTTGAGAAAAAAGTGGACTTAGCCAGAATATTTGAATGCTACAGCTCGCAGGTCAGTCCTTGTTCCTCTCTGCTGTGCTGCAGCGCTGCCTTCTAAGCCCCTCCCACAAAGGAATCTGCTGTGCACAAGCAGGCTTGTAACCATGGTAACAGAGGACGCCAGATAAGCAAGACGTTGCATTCAAAATAACAACAACAACAACAACATAGCCCCTGATTGTTCTATTTCTGATCAATACAACTAAATTACAATGACAGTGCCGCATGCCAATCACTGTATGTATCCCAAGTAACAAACACTATTCCTCACATCGTGGTAGACAAAGTTACCAGGTAATCATTCATCATCATCACCATGCTGCCTATCTGAAGCATGACTACCGTTATTTCTCTAAACCAATTCAACCACTTCAGAGCGCCCTGAACACAAACTAACATTATTATAACTGCCTGGTCACTTAAAGACAGTTTTGCTAACCAGTAGCCATAAACACAAAGCTACACAACGCAACAAGCCACTTAGCTCAACTGCACCATAGCCTTGTGGTTAAAACATAGAATGAATCATATATCAAGCAGGGCTCTGTCCGGCAGAAAAGCAGCAAACTCTGCATTGCTCTTGAGTCCTTACAAATCCCGCAGCTCCTCCACCTCTGAAATGACGCTCTGAAATGTATCCTTTTTTTTTCCTTTGGCTCTGTCCAGTTCTTTGTTTTTACACTACTTTTTCTTGGTCAGTCTTCTTATTACTTCTCTTTGACGTGGGCAATGGTGGGGCATTTTTAGGCTCTTTTGTTGTTGTCTGTTCTCCGCCATTGTTTACAGTGGGCATGAAAGTATCTGACCAGGTAAGAGCAGGTACTGCGCCTGCGCGGGGGAGGGGCACTGCCCAGTATGTACATGAGGGAGGGGGGATTCTAGCAGCATATGCACGAGAGTGATTGACACTTCTCAGACACGCCCCTTGGCTCTGATTGATTGTATTTAGCCAGGAGCTGTAGATCCTTGCAAATCAAATTATAGCCACTGGGTGAAGCCACAGACAGCTGCCCTGTATCTTTTTCTACTGTCAAATCATAATGACAAGTTTAGCAAATATAACCTAAAAATAGTTACAGACTACAGCTTTAATATTGATGCTCCTCCAACTACACTCCACTCTACCATACTCATCAATGTTCTAGTATGTTCTTACTGTGCTAATCAGTCTCTGTAACACCCTGCAGTGGTACTACAGACAGACCTTTAGCATTAGATCATTGGATTATTTTGAGTATTTTTTAATACATCAGTCGTCATTTTGGCGCCCCCCTCTGCCTATAGCTAGCAACCCTCTCTCTACAGCATAATTTCCCTTTGTAGTATCGTGTTCAGCTAACCTGCTTCCGGCACACGGCACCTGTCTCAAAGCCTTCAGAGAGCACAGGGAGGGAGAGTAATATAAATCCTGTGAGATAAATCCATGCCACCAGCGAGCCCGGGACATAACAACGACATAAAGCTGTATTTCATTCCAGGCTCCTTCATTGAGGTCGGATTATCAGTCGGAGTAAGTGATGCAAAGGGAATACAATACCACCACCGCTTACATATGGATGATATGATTAAGGTGCTATAAGCCAGACTTTGACACCGACACACAATCCAGGTGGCAAATGTATGTTTATGGCATCCATATCTATGTGAACATAGCACAAGTGTGGATGTCACACTCTGGCTGTGTGTCTTGCCTTTGCTATCTGATTTGATTGTCTCAAATTCTTGGAGGGAGAATGGATGGTTGACTGGGTGACACGTGGGCTGATGGATCAAGATAATTCACTTTACATCTTTTTGATAGACCTCTTCTCAACACAGTCGTCGTTAAAATGAAAAATCCCTTTCATAAGGCGACCGCAATGTTCATTATGTCATTATGTGGGAGTGCAACATTTCGTTTTCTTACGGATGAATTTGTCTTCTTTGACTTACTTGGCAGCCATTAAAAAGAGTTGAGGAGAGACATTTCAGCCAGCCAACTTTAAAACAGACCATTATCCTGGTGCTCTGCACTCATAGAGGGGAGCGAACCTTGACTCTGATAACCCCAGCGACAAAGGCAGAAATTAACAATTATCATACCACGTGTTTCTGCTGCCATTGATAAAAAAGACCTTTTTAATTGGGGTGATTACTGTAACCATGTGCAATTTTACCAGATTGACTCAATAGGTGATGGGACTTTAATGCTAGAAAAACTCTGTCCACCTGAAAGGCTCAGGCCAATATTGATTATGGCAGCATTAAACATTTAAGTAATCGCTGCACTTAGTTAAATGATTGTGTAATGAATAATAGATGAGATAGAAGGTGGACAGGGTAACAAATGGTCTGGGGAATATTATGTGGCTGTGTGATATTCAGCCATGCCTCCACATCCACAAAGGACGCTGGCTACCTGAACTGCTCCAGCTTCGTCAGTCGTGTCATTCTGTCACATGAATCAGGATGTTTGCCTATATGAATACTGTACACACGCACACACACGCGCGCACGCACACACACACACACACACACACACACACACACACACACACACACACACACACACACACACACACACACACACACCCGATCGGGAATCATTTGGGATGAAATCAATTCACATTACTCTTGTGGAATGTTCAATGTGAGTGCAGCACTTATTCCCTAAAGTTAGATCATTATTGGGCCTTTTGATTTAGTACACAGATTAACTAAAAGCCTCTTTTCTATTCTATTCAGTTTCATTCTTTTCTATTTTATTCTATTTGATTCCAAGGGCCTGTGTCCACATAGCTATTTTTTCTGAGCGCCAGCACCTTGTTAGTCCTTCCCAATCAGCAGGTTTGTTGCAGCAGGTGGCTGCAGCATCTTTTCCTGGAGTGCGCCGCCTCTTCTGTGCGACAGAAAAGTGCTGGTGACTTCACTGTCGCTGTCTTCCTTTTTCCTGGCTTAGGCAATAATACTCCCTGTATTTTTGTCCCCATATCAAAAACAACCATGTCATGCACCCACGTCCTCCTTGTTCTAATGTCTCGATGTCAAATAAAAACGGAAATAAAATTGAAAAGCGGCAGTGTTTATCATACAGTGACGTTTGTCAAGATTCTGTTATCACAGAGGCAAGATGCACATGCAGTGTTTGTTCTCTCAGGGCTCCAGCGCTTCATCCCAGAGCTCCTGAGTCCTCTGCCAGGTGGACTTCAGGTGCAAACTTTCTAAACTGATCGATTCCTACCAGTTTGTATAGACTAGTGAAGTTAGATGCTAAGTGGAGTCATTGAAGTCATGCAAGCACAATGCAGTTCATTTATTTAAGATTAGCTTTTGATTTCCACTTTAAAATGTGAAAATTATTGAGCTTATTTTCTGCATTAATCCAAATTCTAATAGGTTCGTTAACAGAGGAACCAGGGCCATGCTCACTCTAACCCTAACCCCCCAAACATCCCTGCAGCCCTCTATTTAAATTTGCATGGTGGCCCTGAGAGCTCAGCGCAGTGCAACTGTGGAAACACGGGCAGATGAAATGAAGGACACTTCATTGTTAACTTGAACAAAAAAGAAACAAAACAAAACGTAGATACCAAAAAGTAATCGATAGAACTTGTTTTCCCACACTGTTGATGTGTAATTACCCTCAGTGTCTCGTGTCGTCCGCCAACTGGTGCAAATGTTTTCTTCATTTGATTATGTTTTGTTTTCCGTAAGTTATTATGCATGGAGCTCTCAGGGTCACTGTAATTGTATCTTCTTCCAGGCTGCAATGGTGTAGATCTTAAATATCAGCTGTCTGAGAGAGTGTAAGGTCAATAAGGCATTTCCACACGTGCACACTCCAGACACACATCACAATGACGGCAGTTTGTGTGTGGGAAGGACACCTTCTTCAATCACTTGATGTAAATGGGCTGAGGCCCGTTGCGATTTACAACACAGTCTTGTCGTGTCTGATAAATTCTGCTCTGTCTCTGTGTTTATCACGTCAAGATGACTTCACTCTTGTCCCTCTTTAGCCCTGCTGTCTCTCCCTTCAACGCGTATTTTGCTCGAAGCCCCTCATTTCCTTGGTGAGTGGGGGTGGGGGCGCATGAGTGAGACAGCTTGGTAATTAGTTCTCGAGCATGCTCTCGCTAAATATTCCTGCCTAATGACAAGGCCAAGCGGGTGCACTACGCCTAATGGCCTGGGGTTCAGTTTGATTCTACAAGCTCTGATCATAATCCAAACTTGTAGTAAAACTACGGCGTGATGCAAAAAATGAATTAATAAGTATGTGAATAAATAAAAGAACGTAGATGTTAGGGCATACTTTGAAATGTACATCAAAAGCAGTGATTTGTCAGCCATCAATAGTCTTTCCAGAGGGGAGCCTGTCTCTCTCTCTGTGTCTCCGTGTCTCTCATTTAGTTTGATGATTGCCTCCCGCAGCCCAAGGGAACGATAGCAACCACCAAGTCTATTACTTCCTACAGCACTTTACTCCTACCAATATGAAACACTCGATAACAACAGGACCTACCTCGTGTTAACTCTTATAGTCTATTAGCCAGACACCAATTCTATCCAGCAGCACGCGTCGATACGAGGGAACCCCTGAGTAACATTATCCACATTGAAATGACTCAGAGGAGAATCATGCAAGTCGGCTGCATCAAAATGGGTGTAATGAAAAAAAATTCTGGGATACGCATAAAGGAAGCCAATAAGGAAGCAGAAAACTAACGAGCAATACAAACAACTACAGCAGGGTTGATGGGCGATGCGGGATCGCCACTTTTTAAAGGCCTCCTTTGGAGACAGGTAACGTTTGGATGGAGATGTGGTGTGTCACATTTCACATACAGGTACACACACTCACGTAAACAACTGCTACGGAGTCCCAGTGTGCAAACAGGCGGACGCTGTGCATCCAGATGCTAACCTCGGCTTCTTCCCCCATGCAGCAGGGCACAGTGCATTTCATCCTCTCCAGGCTCAGGTGTTAATTTATGCTGCTGCACTACTTTCCCCCCCGACGACACAGCCTGACCCCGGCCCAGCATGTCCCATGGCGAGGCAACACCTCTGTCCAAGCAGGCCACTCTCATTTTTCAAAATGATCCTCCCTGCACAGTGACATTCAGCTGCAGAAAACTGCTGGAAGAGACAAAGAATCAAAGAAACCCACTAAAGTAAACATAATGAAGAGGTTTGTGACAGATATTTGGCAGCAGTTGTAGTTGATCAAGGTGACTGGCTGGAATAACGGTTGTAAATCACAGATGATTATCAGTGTAGAAATAGTTGCATCATGTAGCCATGAGGAGGAAAACAAAGGCGTGGGGAGACAAAAGCAAACAAAGATGCCACATGGCAGAAAGACTACATACTATATGCATGTGAGTAAGGCAACGAATACCAAGATACATGTTGCATCAAAACATTAGAATGGAGGTGCAACAGTGGGAGCTTTATTCTCTTGGAAGAAATCTTTGTTTTGTAGCAGAACGGGCATGCTAAATTGATGATAACAGCTCATTGCACTGCTGTTTTCTCTTGAAAGATGAGTAAGTGTGTAGGAGAGTGTAAGGGGACGTTTGAGGGGGTGGATGAGAGGTTCACATTGGGGCAAGGTAACAGCAGCTGATGGCCAGTTGGGCCAATGTTCGTGGTTGAGAGGGTTTCTAGGGCAAAGCCTTCTCAGTTGTTGACTGGATGTCATGAATCGCGCCGCATTAAGAGCCCAAACTTCAATTCATTGTTAATGATCTGCAGTCCATTCATTTCATTGTTGAGACATCAGTGTGCGACATGCACGCTGACACAATAAACAAAGATGAACGCTTCTAAGCACCTGCCTCTTAAGCTGTTTTCTTATTACTCTCAGTCACTCCCACCGGGCAGAGGGCACTTTGCGTATGCCCTGAAGATGCAGCTAGCGAGAGGAGGAGGCAGAGGAGGAGGAGAGCACTGTGGGTAGCCCGGTGCTCAAAAGCAATCTAGGGACCTGGCAAAAGACGGCGCCTCGCTTCAGTTCACGTACAAAGGCCCTGCGCTGCCAACAGGCTGACAGACGGGAAGGCCTCACACATAGACACGCAGCAAGCAGCACACTTTACCTAGCCCAGAGGCATTAAAGACCAAAAAAGAAACGACTCAAGGGAAAATAAAGGTGTAAAAAAGAGCTGGTAGTGGAGGAGAGATCGCCTTTATAATTCATGTCTGGAGAGGACGAGCGGAGGATGATTCGCTTTGTTATCCGTCTCGGCGGTCAGTCAGGGAACAGAGGACTTGTAGTTCAAAGGCAGCCAGCCGTTGCACCTCTCTTACAATCCTGCTGGGACTGCGCCATCGAATCCAGATCTGTTTGGAAACAGATTTCATCACATTATCCCTGTTTAGGACCTTTGTACTTGGTGCCAGAATTAGCATAGCAGCCTGTCTGTCTGTCTGTCTAAGCACTGAGCCTGGGGTATGAAATATATTTAGAGAGAAAATTCAATAACGCATCAACTCTAAGCTGGTGTATTTTTCCCTCCTCAGTTCAACGGGAGCCAAACTCATCTGAACCTGGGTGAGCACATGCATTAGTGTGGGTCCACATTAGCCGAGTTGGCACCCTAAATGGGGGGAGGGTATCAGGAACTCAAAGCTGGCCTGGGAGAGTCTAATACCCAAAGCTCCCTTTTTTATTGAAATATTTATACAGGTAAACTCACTGTATCTGTGCAGCTCCATTTACAGGAGATATCTCGGCGTCAGACCAAAGCCAGAATCAATAAAACACAATTATAGCCGGACAACCCATGGCTGGATCTTGAGCGATAGGAAGGTGGTGGATTAAAGCGTCAGGGGCTAAATGCATAGAATAGCCATGGGGACAAAAATGTGACTGTATGGACTGTCACTGCTGCACGGCCTCGGTGCCTTCACTGGTGGCATTAGCAGCTTACAGCCCTCCTCCTCACAATGCCTCATTATTTACTTCTGTCTAGCCCTTCTTTTCATTTATCCATTGATTACTGATACCCCTGAGCTTTGGCAGTAGTTAATGTGCTAATGTGCTGTATTACTCTAGCTGGAATGACATAGCTATTATGTTCCTCCTATAAACGGCTTAAATCGGGGAGGAAAATAAAAGAAGAAAGAAGGCCCAAAGACAAACAATAACCTTGAAAAACACCACCAGCGTTCTAGCCCTATATTCACATTCAAGGCAAACGCCCTCAACAAATCAAATGACCAACAAGTCAACAGCACTTGTTTTTGAAAAGGAGCCTCTGGAGAAGCATATAACCAAGGTCACAGGCCCGGGAGCCGTGGGGTTCAGATGTAATAGATTTGAATTGTATTACAAATGACTGATCTGCTGCAAATCACGGGCGTTTCTGCAACATGCCAACAGTGATTCTCCTATATGCAAGTAATCAGCTATTACACACACCTTGAGGAAATGTCAAGTCGACTCTACATGTGTGGCGTGTTTACATCGTCCGTGGATATGTGAAGTGTGCGGTCATGTGTGTCATGAGAAAAAAAAGAACAGAAAAGGGAAGCGAGGGGGAGTAAGTGGTAGGGGTCTGTCAGTGTCACCGTAAACCTCCTGAACCACCTTCCGCCCTCTAATAAGATTGAGCACCAAGCCGAGCTGAACAACTGCCAGACGCCGAGACACCGCCCGAATAGAGAGGAGATCTCTGGCAAGAAAAAAAAAAAAAAAAAGGGAGGGGATGTTTTTCAAGGGAGAGCAGGTAGAAACATTTCAATGTTGCGTCTCGCTGCAGAGGCAGCGCCGTCAACGTTTTCGGTCAAGGAGAGCTCAAAGAGCCCTTGTCAGGTAAATCAAGTATGACTTTTATTTCTTGGGGGTGATGGAAGCACGTGGAGAGCATGAGATTCATTGGATGTGGGGTGGAAAGAGGAGGACACGCACACACACACACACACACACACACACACACACACACACAGGCATGCATACTGAAAATGTTTGTTATATTATGTAGATTTTAAATGTTGAATGTAAAGTATACATAAAGTTCTCAGTTCTTTGATTAATTCCGTGTAAGGTCCTCAAATCTTTGAAGGAAATGACTATTTTTTATTTTTTATAAAGGAGTGGATTTCATGCAGCTTTAGTGCACTTTTTACTTCCTTTACAAGCTGTTCTTTACAAGCGGTTCTTCATTCAAAGTATTCTCCCCTGTCAGTCATTTCTTTCACACAGTGCTTGGATATTCTGAATAGGGCGACACTTTCACTCCATCCTCGGGTGGAAAATGTCACAGGTCTAACCTGGAGTTTGTAGCAGGCCTCCTCCCCCGCTGCTGTGAGACTGAAGGGGGGGTATCGCTGTGGCTGTGCCCTGCATTAGCCTCCTCTTCACCCGAAGCCATTTACTTTAAATGTTTTTTAAACACTGTTTGCCTGCCTCAGGTAGATATAACTTAGCTTAAGCAATTGGCAATTTGCAGGACATCAGAGCGGACCTCTGCATAATGACTGCTGAATTACTTTGGGGAACTCTATTAATGTAGCACAGCTTCCTCAGCAGTCATGGATGCGCTCGGTTCGTCTGGTAGCCTTTGGTTTACAGCAAACAGGCTAATGGAGCTAGCAACCTGTTTTTATGGCTGGTAGCTTGCAATCACATTCAGTGTCTTTAGAACATTGGGGGTTTTTTTTGTTTATTTAGGAATTAGTACTTTTTAACATATCAGCTTAAACTAAGAAACTGTTCACTGACATCATTACTGAGTATTACTTCTATCGCTTTGCTTGTTCCTGCCAATTTGTTGGTCAATGACCGGAATGGTAGGGTTGCTGTGACGACGCGTGGTGGTACGTTTAAAGACCCAGGAGTGGACACCAAATTTTGGGCAGTTTCAATGGAGATTTATTGGACAAGACAAACAGGGATTGGTGTGAGCAGGTCCGGGTAACTCAGCTGGGGGTGAGGAGAGGGTTGTACACAGTGGCCCTAGCAGAGGGATGAGGCACAGGAGTCCACTGGTGAGTTGGGGTTGTGAGGAGGTGCTGCAGCTGGGAGGCAGGTGGAGTGGAGTGCTGATCAAAGCGGTGGTCAGGTGGGGAAGCAGAGAAGCAAAACTACAGCTCAGGAGAAATACTGGAAACAAGAATACACTCTCCAGAAACCGATAGCTCGAGCAGAGATACCATGTGGACGATGAAACTCATCTGGCAGCGAGTAGACTGGAGATCAGGGCCTTTGAGCCTGTGCTGATTTGCGCTTCAGGTGTGAAACAGCAGCAGCTCCAGCACTGATAATACTCTGCCCAGCCTCTGAAACGGCAAAGAACAAAGAAAAAACACAACCACAACTAATCCAAAAATAAGTTTTAGCCTTGAATGCAGCATCGTCCCACCCGCATTCAGTCTCTGGCTCATACTTCCTACTCACAGCGATCGTTGAGTTAGGTTGGTGAGTTTTAGTTTGTGAGGAATGAGAGATCGTCAGTGAAACAAAAACGGATGCAGACCAACAAAGAGATCAATTTCTTTCTTTGTTGACACATTTTATATATAAACTGCAATTTGCAGGCTGTAATCTGAATCACGACTTCTGAGTCCTTCTCTTTGGGTATCTGCTGCTGCTGAGTCCGTGCTGACGCTTTATATAATCAAACATTGATTACTTGATCATTTGACTCGTATATACATGTATACCATAACTACTGAAGGTCCTCGCTAATATTACGTTTATGAGCCTAAATTATTCATGAGACATAGACAAAAGATTAACTGGTAGAATGCAACTCCAGAAATTGATGGGAAACAATCTGTTGTGGCTCTGATGTTTAACATGCAGGGTCTCTCCTCACCAAGTGCAGACTGAGGCTGCAGAGCGCTCTCTCTCACCAGGCAACAGACAAGTCAGATTCTGGCCTGTTATCAACTTACTCATGGAACTAAAGTTAACAAGCAGTAGCCGACATGACATTTGTCATTTAAAATGGTGAAAGCTGTCGGCAGTGTTGAAAACACTAGAAGCTGCTCCTTGAATGTTTTCTGCACCGCTCATTGCTAATGCCAATTAGCGCCAGAGTAAATGCTCCATGTGGGTGTCGGAACAGTGTCAATCAACGACAAAGTCATTTTTTTGCGTTGGCACAATTTCATTCACACATGCAGAGGAATATTGCCACTGTAGAGCCGGCTGTCTGAAAGGAGAGCAGCCCGTCAACAGCTGAGGTGGAGAATACAAATATTCAAATACAGATCGGATTTAGATCTTTAGGTTTAATCTTAGGCCATAACGATCCATTTAACTATGCCTGGATCAGCCCCAATACTGATTATAGGTTCAGCTTGAGACATCTCTGAAATGTAATGTTGTCTTGGTCAGCTGCTACTCATGTGCTCACATATTTACCCCCATAGAATAATGAGAGATGATATTTTGTCTCCACAGGGCTCAGGCATCAAATGAGCCATCTCGACTTACAAGAATGGATGGGTCGGTGCTCCAGAATTTCATTCAAATATGACGCAATAGCTCTTCTGAAGCACTTTGTGTGAAGTCAATTGTTATTCTTCCTGGAGATTGTTTCCATTTATTTTTGGGCCCTGGAAGTCATAAAAAGAATATATAAACAAATATTTAATGTTTCAGAAGAACACAATGCAGCACATAAAATGGAAATGTGCAGTACAAAGTCCACTTTGCTTCTTTATAAGTCTCCCTTCCACTCCATGAAAATTCAGCTGTTCTGCTTGCCATGTTTTGTAGCTCTCAGGCGGTGCATGTGAATGACAAGAACTCTACTGGCAGGCTGTCAGAAATCGATTTGGCACCATCAGAGCATCAGTAGGAGAGAGGCTCGGATCGTCTTAGATCAGGGCTCCACATGCTTACTGTATGTGAGGATCCTTTGGAGGTCTGTCCAAAACATGCAGCTTGCCCTACATACTGGAGGTATATAAATGACAGTATATAAAGTGACAGAGAGCTGGTGTTCAAGGGTTCCAATGCATTCACATAAGTGGTAGTTTTCTCGCTCAAGGAGCCGCCTCAGTCGTCACATTGTAAAAAGCTCTATGGTGTGCTTGTTGAATCAGATTGATAAAATCAAGTGTGTGGGCATCAGAACCTGAGAAGACATGCGTCCTGCTTTTGCTGAACCGGACAATCACCGTGGAGGGCCTCTCCAGGTCCGAGACCGGCCACACTCAGCCAACCAGATCCCATTTTGTTTCAGTGCTGTTACAACATGTGCCCTTTGAGCAGTAACAATCATTACAGTTTCATTTCTTTCTGGTGGAGAGGAGGAATACAAAAAAGGAGCTAAATGAAACAGAGAGTGGCTCGGGTCTCTGCAGGATTGTCTGCCCAGCACCAGAGCTGGAACACCCAAAGAGCTTAAAGTGATATAAATGTCCCTGAATGACAGCATAAATCTGTATGATGACAAATAACCTCTTTGAAGCCCGCACTGCAGCGAATAGGATAGCATTTCTGTATTTAAAAAAGGCAGGGGGACTTAAAAAAGGAGCCCTCGACAATGTCACAGTGGCAGTTTAAGTCTTGTAAAAGCTGCGAGAGAGAGGGGGTGAGGTGGTTATCTAAATAAGAGTGTCACGCCTGCTTACTTTTATATATTACCTTGCAACAATACCCCCCTTGACAAGGCATCCATGAGAAAAAGCAAACAAATAAAGTAACACAAATTAATATATAGATTTTGCCTACTCCGTCCAACGTGTCCCGTAATTCATCACAATTCTGCGTCCAGGTGCCAGCATAATGCATAAACTTAGCACGTCGCTGCCTAGCAAGAATTGAAATAGACTTGTGAAGAAATGAGCAATTTCCCTGTGGAAGAATTGGAAATTTTGGGAGGCCGCAGTGGCTGACCTGTCATCAATCACTTCACAGCAGCACAAACTTAGAGGCTGGTGGGAGGCTGAGAGATTCAGGCAACCACGCAGCGGTTGTTGACAGGTGATACCCACCCAACCGACCATCTAATAGCACACAGCTGAACTAACAGGGAGTTGATGGCGCTGTTCGACATTTGAGATACTGTACGTGATGTTAATTGTGGATAAACCTTAAAGCCTGCAGGACGGTTTGTATAAGACAGTGACGGTGGGTGATATGACTTCTTTGCATTTTGACGCGCCTTGAAATTTGTTACTATGGAAAGTTGTGTTGTAAAGTGAAATAGACACAACATATCAAAACGCATCGAGGTTTGTGTCTGTGTTAGCTTTGAAGACGTTTTTTTTGGCATCTAGTGTTTCCTTCACCAGAAAGACCTTTTGCAAAAGAAGGTTAACAGGAAGTTCGAGAGTCTAACCCGAGAAGAAACATGAAATTCAATAAACAATCAGTAAATAACCACAAAACAAAAAGCAAACCATACCTAACAGAAATGAACCTGATAAAAAGAAAAAAAAAAACTTCAGACAAAGACACAACTGGATTCTGCTGCCCTACATTGTTTTTGTTTCTATTTGATATTAAATAAGAAAAAGAAATTCCCAAAAGTTTGGAGCCATTAAAAAAATGAATTGAATCACATAATGTCTACATGAAGTATGTTGTTTAATGCAAAGTGTTTCTATCATGTTGAGCTGATGTTAATAATCAATTAACTTAGTCTGTATCACATACAAGTATCATACATAATGCATTACATATAGATTACTTTTATGCATAAATTGCATTAATGTAGAACTCATGCAGTTTAAATAAATGGAAATACTGTATGTAATTTTTGCAATTGAAATACATAGTCGTTGCTGAAGGGAATTCATTTTTGTTTGTGTTTTTATACGTTTGTAATCCTGAGCAGCTCGATTAAACAAGATATAACAGCTATTTTGCAGTTGGACATGACTGATTCTACGTTTTGCAAAAAAACTAAACAAAAATGCGAATATCTGAATCCTCAAATTGAAAAACCAAACACCTACCTTTTGAAGAAATATCCAAATTGTCCAATCTTTGGTTCCAATTTTTGAGGGAAACGTAATGCCTTGCTGTGAATGGTGTTTTGAGGAGAGAGGGTGCATAAACTTAAAGTCAGTGTTCGACTAAAATCACAACCCTTGCCTAATCTTATCCGAGTGGTTTAGTAGCCTGAATGGAACAAAACATGGAATGGCACGAACACAGGTCTCTGGGGTCTCCGAGTGCTTCACATAACCAACCATTTACTCGAACCTCCTCCATATGCAACACGTTCTCACTCCCAGCACGTCAAATACGACAGCTTGGTCAGTGGCCTCGAGCCTCAGACTGTGACGCTCTGCCTACCCCCGGGCCACTGACCAGGCTGCTGCATTTGACACTTGGAAGTGAGAACAGGAAGCCCTATGTGCAAAAACTGTTGCCATAGAATCAAGTCCAGCCAGATGTAATATAAAATGTATTAATTGGAAAAATAAGGAGCATAAAAGACAACCTGTTAACAATTATACGCCTTTGCATCTCCATGAAATAAAGCTTCTCATGTGTCTTTAAAGCTTGCTTAAAATTCAGCCCATTGGGTCACAGCTTGAACTGCATCGCAAGTGTGTGATTCACTTTAGTGCTTCTGCCTTTTTCCATTCCTGGAACTAAGCATCTCGTTCAGTGAAACTTTGTGTCTTTACTAGTGAAGTTCTGATGACTCTTTAAAAAATGTGTGAGATTTCGTCTTGTTTATACGTAAGCATGCATGTCTATCGTATTGATCTGATTTTCCTTTTGTGTGTGTGAGTGTGTGAGTGTCTGTGTTTGAGTGGGTGGTAATGGTGCTGGTGTTGGAGGGAGTGGGCTTTCCCTATTGTGTAGAGACCTCTCCACCATCTGGCAGCCTGCTCCCGGCCTCAGTGCCTGATCGTGCCTGATGAAGACCAGATGTTTTCCCTGGCTGCTGCTCCCCAGCAGGACCTCTCCTGCATCATCCCAGCCCACTTTGGCTAACACTCAGATAAACACACATGCTGCACACTTAATTAACACTCTCCCTGATACACATACTTGAATGTATGCAAACACACACACACACACACACACACACACACACACACACACCTTTCCTTTACCCAACTTTTTTACATCACGCATATACAGTCACTCAAGCATACTATTTCTCTCTTACAGACACACAGAGACTGGTTTAACGATGAAATCGTACATAAATTGTATGTAAGCCATTTCAACATGAGTTAAGTAGCGACCTTCAAACCAAGTAGAATATTCTGTCAGTCTAAGAGATGCTGTAGATTTATTTGTCCACATTAAATTATGTTTGATTGATCAAAACAAGCGACAAATCAAAAAGCTTTTTGTGCCTCTCTCATCCCTATGGTCGGAGTTTTTGCTCAACAGGTTTTACAAAAACAGGACAAAAACTGTTTCTCTATATCAGTGGATATAGATAGATAAAGAGGAGGATACAGATATCATTACTCCACGGATGGAAGAACCATGTTGATATGATATGACGTGTTGATGTTGACAAAAAAAAGAATTGAAGTGTGTATCACTTGTCTTTTTCTCAGTTCTATTTGTTGGAAAATCATGTGATAACTTAGCACTACAGTTCCCATAATGTTTAGGGAATGTAGGTAGGAAGTATAACGTTGCCATGGAGTTAGTGAGATCGCTGTGGACTGGTCGTTTCTTCTGTTTTTCAAATGTTCCCTTATATTTTGCCATTTGCACCATTTAATTCCGAATATGCTCTGTTTTTCCTGCTCTATGATCATTATAAGGCAAGATCCGAAATAACAAGGATCAACTTTATTCATCCATGATGCATAAGGATTTAACAATACACCAAAATTTGTATTTCAGAACAGAAATATGCTGTGATACCAATCATAGGCTTTCATATGGTTATTCTGCTCATAACGCTCATAGATTTAACAAGGGAAACAGAAGGTGCAGTCATACTCCTCATGAAGACAGACTCATTCTCATAAGTCAAACTGTTGACAGTAGTTACAGCAGTGTCTGTTTTTTAGCTGTACTTAGCTGTAGCTGTAGTAACACTCCAACCTCTTTACATGGCCCTGGTCGTCTACGAGACAACAAGGAGGGAGATTGGTGAGGCCCACAGCAGAGCGCCTGTTCTGAGCCTCCCTTGCAGTACACCCATGGGAGACGTGGTAGTCCTGCTGTACAACCAGAGGGAGGGACAGATTGCTGCTGACTACTGCTTTGTTTTGCTTGTGTATAGTCCAATCATTTCATTGCCATTCATTATTGTACTATAGAAGGAAAACAAATTGTAAATGTGCCACACATGCTGTACATCAGATTTATTACTGAAGGGCATTATTCAAGTCATCTTATCATGATGATATGATGATGCATGTTGGAGATAACACTGTCTGAAGTGGAAGTCGTGCTGAATGTGTGTGTTCACCTTTGAATGAGTTATCTAAGAAGAAATGGGATTTTTGACGCAATCTGTTACAAGCAGTTGATGAATGGGTATGTTGTTTTATATGATGTGTGTCTTGGAAAAGGTTGGTTACCGAAACAGAATTGATGGTTAGTGGATTTATGCTTGAAATGGCCAGAAAAGCTAACACATGGGCACTAACAACTTTGCAAGCTGCCAATAGATGTGCATTTGTCTGCTTCTTTTGGAGTTTCACTGCCTGGTAGTGACCAAAATCGATGAACGCAGCTTCAAACAGTCACATTTTCTCTGCCAGTATTAACTGCTGATTTGATCCTATCTTGTCTAGCTCTAACTCTTACATGTCATTATGTTCCTTCGGGTCTTGACTCACTTTAAATCTTCAAATGGTGTGAAACAAAGACCCGGCGTACTCGACAGAACAGTAAATTGCATTTCTTGGCACTGTCCTTACTCACCCACTTTAACCTCATAACTGCTTTTGAACAGTTAAGAGAGTAATTATCTTAATCTTCTCTGCCTTTGATTCTGTGCAAACCGCTACTTACTTGCAGAGGTCAAGAGTCAAGACAGGCAATCTCAAGTATGTAATAAAATATACAATAAATGAGATGGAAGAGAATGAATATGAAGAGACTGATGTACTGAGCATTGTCAACTATACAGTCCTTATAGACAGCACTTCTTTTGCTTAGATTTGGCCTTCATCCAAGTATCAACAGTTACAGTTTCATAGCTGGCCTCTACAGTATTTAGCGGTGCTGCAGCTAATCAGAAACACTGTAATACAGAAAACTTAACGTCAGCCAAGAGCGGACTGAATAAACCAGAACTGGTCCAAATTTGCAAATCTTGGCACAGTTCTTTTGATTCTGGTGGATCTAGCCCAGACTTGAGCCATTTTGGTTTATTTGGTTGGCTCTTGGCTGACATCTGGCCATTGCCTGCCTGTGGCTGAGATCAGGCCAACATGAGAGCACCGCCCAAGTGTTATCATTCCATGCAAAGTTGCTACAGTTAGTAAAAAAATCAGCATTAAATATGTATAAACCTTGTGTTTGTTCTTCATCCTATTTTTGACCCGGATTTTACGTATTATTTTTTATATAGATGACAGACACAACACAATACTCCACCAAGTTGTCCCAGTCAGGCTCCCATCGTCGATTGTATTTACAGTTGATCTTTGAACCTGTAACTGCTTTGTAATGGCTCTAAGTGACTTTACTGACTTGTTCAAATTCTGAGCTCTTCTTCCTCTTTAGCATTGTAGTGTTTGTAGCTGAGACTAGTGGGTGTTGACAGATTTCACCATTTGCACCAAAGTAGTATTGTGTAAAACATATTGATGGTTGAATTTTACAAATACAGTAAATAGTAACCAATATAGCCTACTTCTTCAGTGGAGAAAGTCCCAAGACTTCCTTAAAAACCCTCAATTCTGAGACTTGCTTGGTTAGAGGAAACTATTCACAGGACCATTTGGTTAATAAATGCTGTCTACACATTCTTAACTACTTGGGCCTGCTTGTTAATTCAGCAACTTTTGTACATGACGATATGATACATGACATATCATGCCTGATACACTGTTTTTTTCTTTAATTAGTTATTTTATTGGTTGACTAGTTTATATCCGCTGGAATTTCTTTTGGGTATCTTGTCTTTTGATGGCTGGGGCTGCTGGGCCAGATATTGTGTTTTTTGTGTTTTTGTTTCTTTTGTGTCTATGTTTTTCATTTGTCTGTTTTGTTGCTACAATATTACAGTCTCTTACAATCTTATACAATTTTTAGATTTGCCTAGCTTAATAATGTTGATACCCCGTGAACTCTTATTGTCAAAATGAATGATAAAAAATGTTATGGGTTAAACAATTATTCATTTGAATATTAGAAGACTTTTGCCAAAAACTGATTTTCTTTTGTGCTTGGGTAACCCAATATAATCCTAATATCATTACACTGTCTGCAACATGGCTTAGTAGCAAAGTTTCTGACCATGAAATCAAACTTTTAAATTATGTACTTTACATTTTGAATGCCTTTTTGATAAAATAATTTTTCATCAGAATAAATATATAACTATTGGAAACTTGTATAGACCTCCCTCTGTCCCTGTTGATTCCTCTAACAGTTTGATTTCCACCATTGAGTCTATCTAATGTACAAATTAAATGATAATCTTATGTGATTTCAACAAAAAATGGTTAAATAAATCTTCTGTTAAAGATTAAAATAATTTTGAAAAACTTAACCTAACACAACTAATTAAGGAACCCACTTGAATAACCCCAACATGTCAGTCTTTACTTGACTGGATACTTGTCACTCACCCTGATAGATATGTCAAAGCTGGTGTTTTTGTCAGACTGCTTTAGTGATCACTCAGTTATTTACTGTGTATGGAAGATCAATATTCCGAAATTGCCACCAAAATGTATAAAAATTAGACAACATAAGAAAATGAATGAATATTTATTTATTAATGATTTAATCTCAATTAACTGGGATAGGTTCCAATTAATACCCAATGTTCAAGATGCCTGGGAATTTTTATATTCAGAGTTCATTCAAGTAGTAGACAGACATGCTCCATGGAAAATCTCAAAGGTCAAGGGTAGACACTTATCCTGGATAAGTGCAGAACTTATAACTCTCTTTAGGGAGAGGGATGTGGCTTGGGCTAAATTTCGTAAAATGCTGACATACAGGCAACTAAGAAATATCTCCAAGACCTTGACCAGCAACGCTAAATCTAATTATTAGAGTGTCATCTTAAACAATTCTGGATCAGTATAAAATCCATTATAGACACTTCAGAGAAATGTCATATTAATCAAACAAGAGATGGCAATATAATAAAGTGGTGCTGGACTTGAAGGGATTGAATCCAGGTATATTAAATTAGTCTCTCACATACTCATGTACCCACTTGCTGACTTGTTTAACTAACCTTATCCACCTGCGAGTTACTAGCTATCTGGAAATATTTACATATTACCCAACTTTATAAATGTGGTGACACTCTGGATCCAAATAATTATAGACCTATATCAATTATCTGTTCTATTGCTAAAGTGTTTGAAAAAACTAATCCTTAATCAGTTATCACAGTATCTTAAGGATTATAATATCCCTTCACCAGTTCAATCTGGATTTAGACCTAATCATTCAACAACTACTGCTCTCTTAAAGTTTACTAATGATGTGTTTTCAGCATCTGATACTGGTAATCTTACAGGGGCTATTTTTATTGATCTCAAGAACGCTTTTGATTTTGTTGATCACTACTTACTCCTAGATAAACTTTATGCAGTTGGTCCATGACAAAATGCACTATTATGGTTTAACTCTTATTTACATAACAGAAAACATTGTGTGGTCCTTAAAGGGAGTAAGTCTGACCTTTATGTCCAACAAAGAGGTGTACCCCAGGGTTCGATGCTTGGTCCACTACTCTTTTCCATTATCATTAATGATCTTCCATTAATCTGTTCTAAATCTTCTGTTCAACTATATGCAGATGATACTGTCATTTATACTTCTAAACCTCATGTATTGCAAATCCAAACTGCTCTTCAATCGAATTTTCAATAACTTACAAAATTAGCTCTTATCTAATAAACTACTACTGTAGTAATTTAATGTAAAATCTTACATTATGGTCTTTGGCACAAGACATAACCTAAATCAAAATCTAATAATCTAATAATAGGGTGTAATGATGGTACTTATCTGCATAAAGTTGATCAAACTATATACTTGGGTTTATGTCTTGACTCCACACTTACATTCAAACCTCGCATTGATAATGTTCTTCACAAATTCAGTTTGGAACCAGTGTTTTATTTCGATCTAGAAGCTGTTTTACACTCAATGTATGAAAGAAACTCGCCACACAACTCATATTACCATTTTTTTACTATTCAGACGTTGTTTATCAAAATGCATCCAAAACTAACCTTCTACCTCTTAATACAGCATACAATAATCTCTGTAAATTTGCTCTTGGATGTTCTTTTAATACTCATCACTGTACAATGTAATACTCACTCAAATGGCCTTCGCTTAATATAAGAAGAATCATTCATTGGCTGCAACTCATCTTTAAATGTGTACGTTTAAACTACCCTCATTACCAACAACTGTTTTTAGTGCCATGTTCCTCAATATATCAATGAGGCATTCTACACAATACTTCTTTTCCAGTACTATGTTTAGACAGAAAGAATGGATTTCCCAGTTATGGAGGCCTGCGAGTTAGTTCAGACAGCCCAACTCTCTACACTCATCTACCAAACGCACCCTGTCATTTTGGCGCTCTATTTAAACTGTAAAAATCTCCTATCTCTCCCTCTGCCTGCCAAGGCCACCACTGCCCTGCGTCAGTATTGCTGCATGTTCTTTGAGCGTTGCTCATGCAATCCTTATCTTACCATCTGTCTCAGACTCAGAGAGTGAGTCTTGTTCCTCAAGGGAAGAAGTTGGCTTTATTCCCGAAATCCAGATTCAGTCCACTGAGGTTCGCCCTGAGAATTGGACGTGCCTCGCCTGTGCCAGAGCTCTTGCATCAACCACAAACCACAAGCCGGATGGCCCGCACTTCACATCCTAGAGGAGCTGCACGCCCACAACATTACAGTTACAGCTGGCCTTAACCATGAAGAGCTTTTCAAATACTGCCTTATCCAGGAACACTCCATCGATGCCCAGCACTGGAGTGTGGTAACTCAAACAGCTGTCCTCCCCAAAGGTAAAAGTAAAGTTCCACCAGAGAATTCCACCTCAAAGGGAAATCAGCTCTCAGTGTCATTAACGCCATAATACATAAATGAGAAAAACTATGCGATCACCTCTATAACGCACACAACCCGGGACCATCTTCAGCAACTTTGGAGATACCTGTCTGGGCCCTGCTTCCTGCTGACATCATACCCAACAGAACCCTGGGAACTGAGAGGTATTATATAATTCTAAATCAATGGATGAATAAATGTGTTAAATGAATAATTAAGATAATAAATATGAATAGCCTGAACGACTTTTACACACTTGCTTCAATAGGCTAACGCTACTTTGTTCATCTGCAAATAACACTTCTGCTTCTGTTGCTAATGCTCTTGATGACATGAAGATTACATGAAGATTTCTGCATGGCTGTACAGAACGTGCATTCATTATTTACTGTATTCATTAAGCTTTGCTCTCATTTTGACAGGTCATGACATAATGCTAGTGAAGATTCTCTTTTGTTGTTCATCTGTTGGCGTCTTTAGAGATGCCATTTGTGAAGCATATTCCTAACGCAGGGTTAATGTCACATATCCTTTTATTTGCATCAAACCCTAGTCTGCTCCCTTTGCGGCTCCTTCTAACACACGACTTTCCTTCATTCCAGAACTTTACCATGAGAACGGTCAACAATCAGCCTCAGCCTAAGAATCCAGTGTTGATATGCCAGCCTCCAAAGTGTCAGGCAGTGGTGTCATTAGGCTCAGTCATGTATGATTATCATCAGTGGATAATAAAAATAATGCACTGATAATAATCACTCCACCACCCCTATTGACCTGTAGGAGTCCGAGCAGAGGAGCACAGGGAGTGAGAGGGGAGAGACCTCTACTGGAAAGTTGAGTCTAAAGGATTTCACAGGATAGAGTCATTTGTGATGCGGACAGTCTTGGAATTTTTATGGAACTCAATATGAAAATGAAATATGAAACATTTCAGTCAAGGTGCACCATATAAGACTTATTTAACTTGAGCTTTCATTGAGGAGAGTAATGATTAGAAAGTGGAGAAAGCCAAGATATATATATAAATATATATGTATAAGCCAAATTAGCCTAACCCCAATATTTTCAAGAGTATCTTAATTCAAGTAATTAAGTAAACATTTTCAGGGCTTGAAATTACAAACATTTTAGTCACATATGTGCCCAAAATGTAATCTGTGCGACTTCAAAATATTTGGGAGCAAACAATTATTATGTTGTGAGCGAAAGTCTATTTGATCTATTTGAGGTGTTTGTGAAATGTTGTGCTTGCGCTCTACGTTCGCTCACATCCTGTGCATCTCTTTGGAGCTAAGAGGCCGTCCAGACGGAAACGGTCTTTTGTGAAAACGCACATGTATTGCATAGTGTGGTCGATCGTCCACACGGATCCTGAAAACGCAGCGCCTGAAAACACACTTTTTTGAAACCGGGTCTCAGGGTGGAAAAATCCAAAAACGCAGCCCTTGCGTTTTCATGTGGACAGAGAAACCGCATACTTTCCGAAATGACGACGCCATTTCCCCACCCCTTGACCTCTAGCCTCCGACAACAACAATGGCGGACAGCTGCTTGTGTTTGTGTTTCTTGCAACTTAATCGCCTTGTAGTCGAGTGTGAATCGCAGCAGCAGTTTGACCTCATTATAGGTCCACACAAATGCTTCCGGTTTCCTTGCACTGGCTATTTTCATCTTCTTCTTGTTGTGTTCGGTTTCTACTGTCTGTTTGTTTACAGCGCACAAGCTTTATGTGCATGCTCCGTCTCTTCTTCTCCATTTTTGGTGATTTTCAAGCGCAGTGTTTTCAGTCGTTTTCAGTGGATCCGTCTGGATGCAAATATTCTTGAAACTATGCCGAGAAAGACGTAGGAAAAAAAGATCCTTAAAACCTAGTGACGCCCCTGGTGTCGGATACCTTTTTCTTTCAGGATATAAGTCTCCTATCTGTATCAATTTTAAATGAGAATATTTCTCAAGTTCTTTACTATAAATGAATGCATGTGTATAGTTGCTGTGCTGACAGTGTCTATGTGTTGTAGGAGGCTATGTCCTGCAAATCGAGGAAATAAACATGAAGCATCACTTGACTCCAGCGAATGTTCAAGCTCTCTCCAAAGCTCTCTCTACCCTCCTAATGGATGCTTTGTTTGTTACCTTATTACGGGTTAGGTTCAGGGATTTCCAGCAGGTCTGTGCGACTCCCAAAGTGACCCACGTTTGTAAAAAAAACCTTCAGTCAGCCACGAAGTAGAGAGAGCTAGAAGTAGTGGACGAGCTCCAACCAGTGAGCTTTACAAAGGCAACATGGTCAGTACGTTGTCAAAACCTCTTCTGCGGCTTCAGAGTAAGCCCCGTAGGTGTCGCTACCTAGACCCACACATAGAAGTTTCCCTAGATAGTATATTTTCATGCGGCTGAGGTGCTCTTCATGGGAAATGGCCACACGGCGGCTGGTGCAAGGCTCACACATAGCAGTTTCACAAGATAGTTTATAGCCTTCATGGCTGAGGTGCTCCCCTGGATTGGCAACACCATGGCTAGTGCCAGATCTTACACATGGCAGATCCTCACATCAGTGGTGTTAGGCTCTAAATCATTTCAGTTTTGGGGGGTTCAAGATGTTTTGCTCATCACTCGGAGCCTAGATGCCAAAACTCTAACTTTGTTTCGCTGCTTTAATAAACATTTCAAACGGGACTTGTCTGACTGAAGTAATGTTGGCATGTTTTCACAGGTTGGGAACTGATTATGGCTACTATTAAATTGCACAGCCGCAGGCTGCTGGTGTTTGTTTACACATGTATTACAATTATCCATAGATAATCACAAGAAGAGATAACTGGAACTGTATGCAAGTCAGTAATTCATCTATACTATAGTATTAATTTTTAATAGATGTCTACATCCACAGTGTATGTTCTCTGTATCACGGCAGCCAGCTGCTGCCACCATCAACCTTTTTCATTGCAACAGAACTACTGCAAGAGTCTGACTGAGATAAGCTTAGCCTCCTCTTCACTGCCTGGAGGCATCACTGCTGCTCACTCCGTGTGTGCGGAACTGCATTTCGGACAGCCAAACAACTTAACCGTTTGCACAATAAACAGCACAGATTATATTACATTTTATAACATTTTGTCACAGTCAAAGCAGATTTGTAGGATTCAGAGTTCAATGCTGAGGAAATACAAAAAGAAGAAGCAGGGGCTCAGGCTGCTGCTGCTGCCTTGCTAGCGGCTGGCTAGCAACACATGCCACAGTTACGCGTTGCTGGGAGCCAATAGCCAGAGTTGGCTGGTAGCATCTGTATAACATTAACGCTCCAGCACCAGATAAAACACCTCACTGTACAGCAAGTGGAATGTGCTTCTGTGCAAATGATTTGAAAACTTTCTTTGAAGATTAACTGACAAAAAAAAAAGAAAAGAAAAAACAGCCAACAGAAATAACAGTCAACTCTGCATGATGCTGTTTGGCCAGCAGCTACAAAGCATACCAGCACAGATTGGACATCCATGTTGATAAATGGGGAACAAAAAGAGGAGATTACAAATCACTTAGGAACCTAGGAGCAGATCAACAGCTCATACTTGTTAGGTACTTAGTCGTGATTTGTTAACTTGTTTAATGAAGTATGTTGTGTTTTGTAATTTGTTGATTTGCACAAAAAACTGTTGAAAAAGAAGTGTGGTAATGATAATGGTGGTGTTAATGATGAAAGTGCTGCAGGCGACAGCTTTGAGCGAGACATCTGTGCTATCAGTTCTGATGAGTTGATGATCTTTTCTCACTGACAGCACCATCTTTATTTTATTCAGCTGACAGCGTGTAAGAAGTAAATAAATATATAACCCGTTAAATATACAGTATGTATAATGAAATAACTTAGCAAGACCAGTGTCAATTTTAAAAATTAACTACTGCCTATCAGAGTGTTGGCACAAAACCAGCACCAGTGTGTTCAGAATGTTAAAAAAGTATCTGTGCAGAGAAAAGCATAACTGAGGTGCATTTTGGAAATTCCACGTACTGTATTTAGGAGGCTACTGTCAAAGGAGATAGAGCAATGGCCATATTACACCAGACAGCATTCTGTACTTGAGTGTTTGAATTGTTATCCCATTCTGCTTGGGAAAAAAAGCTTAGCCAAGATGATCCCATTTTAGGCTTTTACAGTCCCCTCTCTTCATCTCTCCAGAGGCTTTAGCGCATCTTCTCAGCCCACAATGACTCATTGGTTTTGAAACTGAAATCTTTTTTCATGCAATTAAGTGCTGCTCTCTTCTCTAATCCTCCACTCTGACACACCTAGAGACAAAGAATCAGTATCAGTTCTGGTTCACAAACGGATCGATCTTTAGGTCATTGAGGTAGCAATGCAAAAGCGTGGCCCTCTGTTTTAAAGTGCTTGTTAGGGTCTTCAAAGGGTCACCAATTAGCTTTGGAGAAAAAAATTCAAACTCTGAATTTTCTGATTTACAATATTAATGAGATAATAATACAAAAACATTTTTTTTTTTTTTGTTCATAACTGAATAAAAAAAGCTGTTTTAGAGGAAAAAAAGGGCCCCAGAAAACCGTCTGTAGCCAGAGAGGTGGCAGGGTCCGCCAAATATAAAATATGAGTAAAACAATGTGAGATTGTGTTCTCCTTTAAGGTCAGTTTGTTCATTCAGTGTATTCAGTCACAAAAATTAAGAGTTTGTTTGTTTAGTTTGTTAGTTTGTCCAACCATTATTATAGCATGCACACAATTGAAACAGAAAGAAAACAATCCATATACATACTGTAATAAAGGTGAAACATTCTCTACCACATGTAGACATGGTTTCATACCTCAGTCACATCCAGGTGTGAGACACAGGTCTGTGTATTTTGCAGTGTTCGGTGTCTCTACCACCCATGCCGAACATTCAAAAGTGTAAATATGGAAAACAATAAGCTGCCATTTGCCTGGGTGCCCGCTGACGTGCCCACCTCGAATCGCAGATTTAGAATCTATTCTGTTCCCCTGACTGGAGCTGACTGGGTGTCCACAGGGATTCAACCGACCTCCCCAGCATAGCCAAAGGTCACACAGCAGAGGTATGGCTTTCTAATGCAATGCCCTTTTGTGGCGTCTGAACTGCCTGCATTGTATTCCCCTCACATAGACTTCTTGCGGGGAGAGAGGCTTTGAGAAGGCGGATAAGGAGAATGGCATTGACGGCAGTTCCAAAGGGCAATCATACAGATAATTCAGTCCAATGGTCCTCTTTATTGAGATTAAGGCACCAGCACTTTTGATATTGTATAAACAAAACAATGGGCATTTCACCCTGCGATGGCCCAAGGACTCAGCGAGAGATGCAGAAAAAAGCATTTTTGACTCTGACAAGAGCTCAAGCAACGCTGTGTTCTGATAAAGCCGGCCAAGGAGAGCTGTGCCTCCGCCAAGCCGGCATCATCATCCACTGAATGTTGTTATGATGTCATGATACATTTGGCAAGTTTATTTGTACGTTTGGCAAGAGACAAACTCATTCAGTAGTGTTGTGATCATGAAGTTTTCAGGAACTTTGCAACTCATTTTTATTCATAGTTATTTTATTTTTTTTAAACCATGCTAATGACACGGCTCTGAGGAAGGAAATATCCGTCTGTTGGTCCACACTTTAATACCTCCACTGTTGGATAGATTGCAACTCAAATGGATTAAATAGACAGTTCGACCCAAGCTCAAAAATAAATATTTGTCTTCTTACTGGTAGAATTTGGAGTGGATTGCCAAGTTTGGGATATCAGGAGTAGAGATGTCTGCATTCTCTCAAGACTAATGGAACTAGATGGCACTCGGCTTGTGGTGCATAACGCGCCAAAAAAATACATTTGAAAAACTCAACAGCAAGGTCTTGATGACCTTATTGAGAGTAGTTTCAAGTGGGAACTATTTTTTTTCTACTGACGAGGCTTGTGCTCATTACAGCGCGTGATGTAAACGTTAATGGCTGAGCTGTAACATTTGCCAACTTCGTTAGCTAAACTCTCGTCCATGCGCAGATGCAAACTTCTTTCTGAGAAGTGATTCAGTTGATGGTCGAAATAAAAATACATCCCTTCCTGAAACTTATCACAACAAGGTCTGTGGAATATCTTGATGAATCACATCATGATTTCTGGAACGGGACATTGATGCTGAGTTGTTCAAATGTAATTTTGCTGCTTTGAGTAATACAAGCTGAGTGCTGTCTTGCTCCCTTATATTGGACAGAAGGCAGACATCTCTACAGCCAGTATCTCTAAAACTTGGAAAAAGTCCCCCCAAAACAATTTACATGAATGGTGACACTAGAGGTAGGTAGTGCAGCGTAAGTATGAAATGTTAAACTGTCATTGTGCTAACCCAATCGCCAGAATAAATGTTAGCCAGGTAGGTTTCTGCTCAACCATAGATCAGTTGAAACTGGATGATTCTTTATTTTGGAACTCAACATTTTTGGCCGCAGCAATATGGCTTTATATACCCACAGGTCTCCTGAGAAAATACCGGTTTTGTCACCACAAAAGCGGATGGAAACTCCCCAAGGTGTCCTTACAAATATCTGGTCAGTCGTCACCACTATTCCTCCAAACTCCATGTTATGGATCTAGGCCAATAAGCATATAATGTGAATGTGATATGCCATGTTTGCACAAATGTCGGACCTTGTCTGTTGTTAACTGCTTACATTAGATCCTGTCGACTGGGCTGGTCGTGCATCCTCACAGAGCGGTTAGCATAGCTGTAGACTTGTAGTCTTGCTTTGAGTGTAGTTGGCTTTAACAGGTTTCAACAATGAAAGCAATTTACGCAATCCACTGGGGAAAGTTACATACTTCAACTTAAGTTAAAGTTAACTGGAGTTACATGGATTTCACCTGACTGCAAAATTATGGTAGAGCCTCTTTACTTCCACACTTCTCCAGCGCTCTAATGCATGGGAGCAAACAAAAACAGCTCAGGGCTAAACAGTGGGCTGGCAGCTAAAGCATAGAAATGATAACAACACATTTTTTGTGGATTATCACCTCTGCGATATAATATGTAACAAGTCAGTGATGTCCCTGATGATGAGACAGACAATTATTTTGACAATGACGCGTCTCACTGCTTCATTGAAATCACTAATATCTCTCTGAGTGTCAGCAGCATTGCTGATGCTGTGTGAGACCAACAGCTTGTTTGTATATGTTCAAATATTCCTTTAATGTCTGATGCAACTTGTTGCAAGAGCAGACAATGAGAGCAGGAGAAGGCTGCTACTAGATATGGGATTAGGGGGAAAAAGTAATTTATCCCTTCCTGGCAATTAGAGCATATTATCTTTGTAATTACTATTATTATCACAGTTAAAAAGGAAAGCATTTGTAAAAAGTGGTGTTCACGACACTGCACATTACTTCCTTATTATGTTAAAATTCTTATTAAAAATCTGAAAGTGCAATTATGTCAGCTGGTGAAGAGTCATTAAATCTAGCATGAAAGCCTCCCTGATATCAAATGGTGAGATTCAGCCTCTCTTCTCGCCAAACTCTGTCTCTGCAATACAGCCGAGCTCTGTCACGCTCTGCAAAGGCTCAACAAAGGACACTGCAGTCCCATTAGCCAAGTAAACAAATCAGAGAGTGAAATGAGATGCTTTTTATACTGAAACAATGAATTTCCCATAGGAGAAAATATGGCGGGAGATGAAACCTAATAATGAGGCACATGCTCTTATAGAAACCCTGAGATAGGAGGGCTTGAGTGAAACAGGCCCCATCCATGCTAAAGAGATGAAAAATCCCGACGACGGTTTATGGATTGTAATGAGAACACTCTGTGTTTGTGATTTACTCACAATTCTGGAGTATGCAAGATGAAAGAGCTACAATTTTATATTCACAGCCAGACGTATGCATTCCTCTGATCATTTATCTGATTTTGAGATGGATTTGACCAGATTACATCACTTTTGCCAATTTGAGTGTCAAATTAAAGGATTTGCCGCAAAAGAGATGGATGCAAACACATTGTCACAGATGAAAAAATGTCAGTTCCTATCCTCACTGATAGCCATTTTTATATAAAATGTGAAAACGTACATTCTAAGTGAAAATCAATTTGCCATCTCAGATTGTCTGATTCCTTCTCTCCTACCAGTCCGCCTGCAATTATTGCACAGCAGTCGCCTCTACAAGAGTAAGGCTCCCCTGAGTGCAGCTGCCTTTTTTTTTATTTCCTTATTTTATTTCGAGCACACGGCTCTGAAGCCAGAAAGATTAGAACTGGATAGCGGCGACCATCGTCTTTAGGAGGGTGCTCTTGGGGGACGTGAGGTTGGTGGCTTCATCTCTGTCCGAGACAGAGGAGACCCTCCCTACAGCTGCTTTAACACAAGGGTGCTCTAAGTATGTCTGACAGAGTATTGATTATCTCAGGTCGCATGTGCAGGAGGACTGCATTAGCTCACAAACAGCCAAACAGACATCTCACACACACACGGGCCCCCGTTGACCTCAAGACAGATGGTTGGAAAATACTGTCAAATCACAGTATGGAGCCAGTGAAAGTACAGTACACCTGTAAAATACTTCCACAGCACCTCTTATTCTTAATCAGTTTGAGGATCCTGAAATGTTTTAAATGATGCCACAATTTGGAGAGATCACTTCATAGCGAGCTTGTTGAGTGCCTGCAGAAGCACACTTCAAACTCTCTAAGCCACTCACGTAGAAACGTTCTATAATGATTTATGTATGTATGGATCTTGACTTCAAATGTAAACTCTAAAATCTTGACCACATACTGAGATGTTATACACATAAAAAACTCCATCATTTACCCCCATGCAACGCCATGAAATATACATGGTGCTGTGTATGTAGTGTTTAGAGAGGTTCCAATACCATTTTTTTCCATTCCAATACAGTACCGATCTGATACCTGTGGCATGTTCAAAATTAAAGAAGAAGAAGAAGAAGACAGCGGTATGCATTACAAACCCTGTATGGATGTGATATATGACCTGGCTCAGGTAAAACCTTGCAGAGAATGATTGCCCTACAACGTTCTATTAATACCTTCTTTGACGGTCAGTCATAACTGAAAAAAAACAGCAAATAAAGAAATCAAGGAATAAATAACAATTCCTTCAAAAACTGTGAATGTGCATTAGTTTTTTCAATATAACCGTTTTTGAAAAAATAGTGCAACATCAACTTTAATGAATCTAGGACTGAATAATTCCTTTAAACTTACTCACAGAACTCGTTTGGGTCCCGTTTCTAAATTACCTGGTATTGGATCGGTGCATAGACTCATGTACTCGCTGATACCTGCATTTTCGGCAGTATTGGCAGCATTTCTGATACTGGTATCGGACTGGGTCAAACCCATGTAGCAATTAAAGACCCAAAGTAGTGTGACATAACCATATTTGATAAAGATTGAGAGTGGGACGAGTGACTTTGGTTGATGCAGGAATCACATGGACATTACAGCTGAGTGTCTGTAATGGGTAATGTATAAGGGAGAGGCGGGCAAAAAATGTGCTGATTTTTAACCCTATAAAGTTGTTAAAACCTGGCTACATTTGCACACATTTGCAACAAAAGTACATTTGTTATGGTAAGGGAAGTATTCAAGTTTCGTTTAGATGCTCCTGTGCTAGAGGTGTCAGTACCAACACTCCACCTGGTAGTGCTGCTAGCTGCATGGCTAACCGAGCTTACAATGGATGTGTAAGAATAAAAGACCTAGCAGCAGTTAGAGGTTACTCTTGTGATATGCAGCCTCTATTTGTTGGGAATATGAATTCAAGGTGGCTAATTCTAACATATTGCATATCATTCATGTAAGTGAACATTTTTCACATACATTTAGTATCAACATCCTGAATAATATCTGGTATCAGCTCATACTTGGACAGCCCTCTTCATTGTTTTCTCCAGGTTTCCTCCTGGGGTCACACATCTCATGAATTTGTACTTTTTTGTGACAACATTTCACATCTTTCTCCCACTTTATTTATCACAACCTGTCTCTGGCACTGTACAGCATGGTGTCTACTGCAGTGTTGCGTCTCGTCCATCTCTGCAAGTGAGAGACTGAAAGAGAAACAGAGAACGACATAACCAAGGGAATTTCAGACCTCCTGTAAAGAAGAATTCCCATTTCTTATGGAAGGTTTCAAAGGAAAGGGGCATGCATTTTGTAAAATCTGCCGTATCGAACATCAATAACCATCGTGAGGCTGGCAAACATACGGCAGTGGTATGCATAGACTCTCCATAGGGTAGGGGAAAACATGAATGAGTGAATGAATGTAAACTGATGAATTTTAGTTTCTGCCAGAGATGCAAAAGTAAAAGTATTATTCATTCTTTAAAAGTCACCAGAACTCAGGAAACAAAGTCTCTGAACATCCAACTTTTCTAGGGAAGGTATTCAAGAACTCTGTTTTTTAAAATTGTCCCTGTATTTGAGGAAGGCAAGGTCCTCCATTTTCCCTTCAGCAAGTTTCTAACTTCATGTGCAACTGTATCAGTTAAAGTGAGTTTATCTGCCAGCTGCAGCTGAAAGTAAGATGAGAGTGGAATCTGCAGACCGGAAACAACAAAATAACGCCCAAAAGAGGCTAAAAGGCGGGATAGTTGTTAGTGTGTCTGACACTGCAATCTCTCCTTTTCATATGACCATGTCATTTGACCCTTTAACTAAACATACAAGAGTATTGGTTACGCCACTTAAGGTTCGATGTCTGTGACATTTGTGTCTTTAACTCAGCAGACTGAGGCTGATCTAATGATCTGAAATGCAATAGAATACTGCATGTAAAAGCCCACCGTAAGATCCAGTGCATGAATGCTGCTCTCTGCATCAACAAAGTGACTTATGAGGCACACCAAGTTGACATTTGTGTGTTTGATACATCTTTATCAAATATCAGTTGTAATTTGACAGTAAAGTATGATACCTGTGCTTATTGTACAAATCTGGCTATATTATCTTCGGTTGTCAGATCGCTATCCGCTGTGATTGCACTGTGTGTGTTTATACGTCTGCTTCTCCCCATTGTACCTGTATACAGCTGCTCCTTCCCACTATCTTTATTACACATAATATTAATGTAGAGCAGGGCAGTGGTTGACATTTTTATTGAATTATTTACAAGGGAAAATAATGACGGCGGGGTTTGAGAACTAAACAAATAAATAAATCAGATTCCTAATCAAATCCAGGGATGATGTATGTGGAGCAGGATGT
This sequence comes from Sparus aurata, assembly GCF_900880675.1. Classification (NCBI taxonomy): domain Eukaryota; kingdom Metazoa; phylum Chordata; class Actinopteri; order Spariformes; family Sparidae; genus Sparus; species Sparus aurata. The sequence continues at coordinate 11,440,785 of NC_044190.1, forward strand.
TATTAGGTTAGGTGATAGGTGTCAGCACTCACAGTGCCAGCAGTGGAAGAGTGCATGCATTTGTACAAGGGAAATAATTGGAATTTACCTCTGAGATTGTGTGTGTTTCTGTTGACATCTGATTCTCCCTCTCAGACAATCAGATGCAATGATTCAGTAATCACAGTTGGAAGATTTATTAGACTTTGAAACTGAACACAGTTATAGTGACTTCAGAAAAAAATATTTGTTGTTGAAGTTTCTGATGTCCTTATATCCACCTTGTATTTATCAAACTGACTATCTTTGATTATTGATTGCACATAAAATACAGAATTGTTATTGAAAACACAAATTGTGTAAATGTTTCAATTGCATTATTCTTCCATCAAGTACGGTGGCCCTGTGGGTCAAAAACAACCTGTCAGGGTACAAAACAATAGTTGGTGCATTTTGTGAAATGTGTTTGTGTTTTCTGAAATGTCATGTTTTGGGATATGTTCTTGTGTTAAGTTTTTCTGAATACTTGTATTGATTTCTGAAATATTGTTTTGTTTGTAAAATGTCGTGTTTTGTAAGATGTTTTTTTTTTTCTGCATTTTGAAAAATGTTGTTGATTTTTCTATAATGTTGTTGTGTTTTCAGGAAGACTGTCTGTTCATTCACCTCTCTCCCTGCTCCCTGACCGCGGCCGTTTCACTTGCTCTCTCTCTATTTAATTAACCAGATTTTGCCACAAACACCCATCAGCCAGTCATGTCACTGCTGTCAACATTTGAAACCACCCTCCCCTCTGATGCTGTCAGCACTCAGGCATTGTGCCATGATGAAGTGTGTAGGTGTAAAGTCCTTTAAATAAAAATATGGAAAACATTGTTTTTCTGCAGAAGGAAGATTTTTTGGGTTTCTCTGCACACAACTAACTGCACAGAAAGAGAAAACGAGGCATCCCTTGCTGCAAACAAACTCCTTTACAAGAGGCTTAAGACCTCCTGCTATCACCTGAGCCTTGATGTGCTGTCCATTCTCCTCTCACTGGTCCTACCACAACAACAAACCCCCCATGAAAACTCACTCAGACTTATTCGTTGGATGTTTCTCCCCGCTTCCTGCCTCAGCAGTTGTTTTTGCCAACAATTACATGAAATATAAATGTGAACATTTAGGAGTAAGTAGGACAAAAACAATGTTTTTGGAGTAGTTGTACAGTTGATTGAAGATTGTTGTAGAGTTTACTGATGATTCATCGGAGACTGGGCAGAAAGAGAGAGGAGGAGATCCTTCTTTCATTTTGAATCCTGACCATTCTTGCCACTCTGCTGCTGTTATTTTGCTCCCACCATTCAACTGAGTCGACGCTCGCCTGACCTCTCTGCAAGAAAAACATCCACGTGTCTTCGCTCTGTGAGAGCTGAGATGTTGCACCTGACACATTTTTCGACTGCCCCTTTTGCTCACTCCGATTGCATTTCCACTACATCTTAGGAACCATGAGCATTCATGTAATTTAGGCTTATAAAAGAAAGCAGTGGATTTTTATGACATGCCTTTTTTCACTCAACAAGACCACACCAATCATCATTGGTTTGTTTTCTTGTAATTTGCTGTGATGTTTGGTTGTTGGGAGGGAGTCCTGCAGAGCTACAGAAAGACTATGAACTAAAATAGTAATGAACTGCTGAGTGTCTATAAGTATTTTATGTATTGGCAGACTTGGAGGTTTGGGTTTCGACCAACAAGAGCATCATTATCTCCGACTTCTCCTCAGTAAGCATGTTCTTACCCACCTGTGTTTACACAAACTATCAGGGGGTGCATTCAGTTTAAATCTACGTAAATGTTCTTGCATTTTAATAGCGCTTATCCACACACATTCATACTCTGATGGTGGAGGCTGCCATCCATGCACCAGCTGCTCATTAGGAACAGTCTGCGGTTCAGTATCTTGCTCAAGGACACTTCGACATGCAGCCGGGGGGACCCAGAATTCAAACCAGCGACCTTCCGACTACTAGACGACCAGTTCTACCTCCTGAGCTATAGCTGCACAAAGCTCCTGTGCTAGCGGTGTCAACACCAACAATCCAATCTGGCAATGAAGCTGACGTATAGCAAAACATTTATTTGTGATTGCCTGATGTGAAAAAACATGTACATGTACATAACATGTTTCTAAGGAGATAAAATCATGGCAGAATAAAATGTCTGATAAGTAATGAGGGGACTGTAATGTTCGCCAAATCAGTACATAAAATAAAAGTGTATACAACTTCAATGTTAATGAATCAGTTTTTTCACAGCAGAGCAGCGAACATGCCAATAACATTCAATATAACAATGAATGAAACCTTTTCTGTCCCACCTGCTTGACCAGTTAACATGACATGGTTCAAGAATTATATAATCCCCCTCATGAAGGCAATAATAAGTGCATGGAGGAGGTGAGGAAGTCAATGGACAATTAACTTCAACTGACACTGAATGGACAATATCTTGAAATGCATTTACAGATATACGCCAGCTGGACTAGCTGGAATGAAAGGAATTAAAATTAGACCACTGTTCACAGCAGAAGCCTATTATCCTACCACACTGAAGAGAGAGAAAAAGAGGGAGATATAGAGTGTGTGTGTGTGTGTGTGTGTGTGTGTGTGTGTGTGTGTGTGTGTGTTAGTGAGAGTGAATGAGAAAATGAAAGAACGAGAGAGGAGGAGAACAAGGACAAGACCACAGACGATGGGAAGCAAAGTTGAGAGCCATTAGTAAAAAAAGAAAAAAGAAAAAGAAAAATCCACCCTCAAAAAATGACCTCAGGTGAAAATGAGATAACTTTCCCTCTTTTTATGGTTTCCACAATGAGGTATTATCAGCTCCAAAAGGGCATAAGGCGGGAAAAGTGAGATGGAGGAAGAGCGTGTAATGGTGAGGGAGGGATCTCCATTGATATATCCATCCAAACTGGAGGGCCTGGAACTGACAGGGCCCATGAGGAGCTTCTGCAAAGAGCCTGTGAGAGATAAGGGGGTCATTATTCCCAAAACTTGGATAATCCCTTGACGGCAAAGTCCCGGCCTTCTGGGAGACTTCTGAGCGTTTGTGGGGAGAGGAGGAGAAGAAAGAGAATGGGAGGAAGAACATTTTAGCTCTATATGTAATCCTATGTTAGTATTTTTTATTCACACATCATATTGGTAGGTTCATGAGCATCAAATCTAACATTGTGTTTCATATTTGCACAGTTAGAGAAAAAAAAAAAAGAAAAATACAAAATCCTGTTGGCTATCTGCACTAAATATTCTACAGAAATATGAGAAATTAGCTTGTTATGTTAATGTAAAATCAATATTGCCACAGTTTCTCTGTACAGTTGAATTACTTTACTTACCTAAATGGCTCATTAGTCCAAATTAAATGATAAAATATGTCATTTGTTCATGCCCATGTTGTGACAACACTATGGTTAAGGTTTGGTTAGGTTAAGGCCCAAAACTACTTAGGTTGATAAACAGTAAGGAAAAATAAAAGAAACCGTTCACGCTAAGCCTGTTTGTGGCAGAGCAGGAGCAGGACTGTGGGCCATGTTACAGGGTCCTAAAGGGACTAAACCTGGTCTCACTCTCAACATGTCACATGTTGGGAGGGACCACTTTAGTTCCACTTTTTGAAGCGCCACTCTAGTGGAGTGGTACAAAGAACAAAGAAAGTCGGAGTCAGGGGGAAGTTGGTTTCGCTTACACTGGAATTTTTTTACTCTGGACACTGGGGTTCCAATCCCATTTGTGACCAAGAGTCAAAAGTAGTTTGTCTTTAAGTATATATAACAAAAGTCACCAAAAGGTAGATGACAAAACTTACGTTATGAAAGTGACTTACTTACGTCACATGAACGGGGTACTAATGCGTCAGTCGAATGTAGGTGTTTCAACTCAAAGTACGATCTTTACCCAAACCTTACCAAGAAGTGTTGGAGCCTAAACTAAACCAGACTGTGACTGTCTTGACATTGTTGATAACAGCCCAAAAGTCAGTATATGTCATAATATGTGAACTGTTTGTAAGCAGGCTTTAATGTACAAGTTGCATATTATTTATTATTGCTCCACAGTACTGTCATTCACGTCCAGAACTGACACAAGAGGGTTAGTTAGAGCATCATAATTAGAAGCTTAAGGCTGAGCTGCTGTACTTGATGAGTTGGGAGTTGGAACGTGTTAGAAAGAAGCAGTGTTGGGGAGTAACAAATTACATGTAACGACGTTACGTAATTTAATTACAAAATGTACGTAATTGTAATCCGTTACATTACTGGGAGAAAATATGTAATTAAATTACAGTTGCTTTTGGAAATTTCAATGATTACAACTTAAGTTACATTTGAAAAATCGCCACAAAAGCTCGGATTTATCAAATAGTTTTTCGCCCCCCTGGATTCATGTTTGTTTTTAGTTATTTTCATATCAACATCCTCCTGCCAAAACTGACGCTTGTGATTGGCTCTGTCTGGTCATGTGCCATTCGACTCAACCTACAAACCGCACGGAGGCAGTCAGCAGCAACAGTGTCGGCGGCGCACAAGATGCTCCTGGGCTGGAAATACAAAAAACACTTAATACAGACAGAAGCCAGGCTTCCCTGTATACAAAGGTGGCTCTCTGTTAACCCGGCTAGATCACCATGGTAACTTATGCTTAGCTCATAACCTGGTCCCGACCAGGTTCTGTTCAGAGTTTAATCATAAAATCGGCTATAAAAGCGCCGCTGTTTCACTATTTAACTCATTTACAACTGGCACACCTTTCCTTTGAAAGTCCAGTGGAGCTGGATCAGAACGGAGCATTTGTACGGAGGGAGAGATCGCGCTGATCCGCTGCTGTTTACTTTCTCTCTGAGCGTCTCCGCCTACAGATGTTCAGCTGAGGGGATACGCTGCTCAGCAGTTGATCCGACTCGCGTCAGGAGGTCATTTATTAGGCTATAGCCTATTTACTTTTATATACAGTCAGTCACCACTGAAAGAAGTTGTGCGCTCGCAGCAGGACACGATACTTTAACTTAATGTGGCCATGAATAAATTAATTGTTTCGCCTGTTATGTGTTGCCCAAACGCAAATCTTGAGTAGGTCTACTCTGTTTTCTCACATTTAAAAAGGTCTTTGTACAGAGACAACATGAGATTTGCTTGTAGCTACAGCACCTAAAAAACCCACTGTAACCTATTTTCATACGCACACCCAGCCTCGCTTTCAATAAAACACACACTGGCATTTTATAATTGCGATCAATGAAATATATGAAAACAATATAAAACAAAGTTTAAAACAACAGTTGTTGTTGCTCTAAAGCTTCATATTTAAAAGCAGCTCAATGTAGAGCTGTCAGAAATTAAAATCAGCCTCCTCTTGTCATATTTGCAGGAACACTGTTGCTTCAGGCTGTGATCAGGCTTTTTTGTATCGCTCATACTCTCTCCATTAAAACAACCTGCTCCTCTTGTCTGAAATCAGCCCGTTGTCGCTGCATTTAGTGAGGAAGTGAGCCTCCTTCGCAGTACAGGCCTAAGGTCAGACTCATAATATATGGTTAAACCTTTGAACTGAAAGGTTTATCACACTATAGGTCTTAAAATGTGAAAATGGTTAGCAGTTGAGAGATTTCATTCAAAATAAAGAAAAGTAATCATAATGTAATCAAATGTAATTAGTTACATTACTTTGAGAAAGTAATTGAAATAGTTACACTACTATTACATTTTCAACAGGGTAACTTTTAATTGTAACCAACTACATTTCCAAAGTAATCTTCCCAACACTGGAAAGAAGTGACTACGGTTGAAAAATTAACTAGTCAAGTGCTGCTGCTTCCTGTTTACATTTCTGAGTCTCTGCTGGGGAAATCCTTCTGAAAGCTGTGCTGGTATTATTCCCATAAAAGCTGTTTCCATCTGATCAGTTTAGAGGGAAAATCAGAGAGAAATGTAATTCCGCAACAATGGCTTCACTTCTCTCCAACTAACTCCAACTCCTCATATTCTTCCTCCTGCCTCCAAACATGTCAAACCCCAACTAACCAGTCTGTGCAATGAAAAGCACAGAGAGGATATTGACTTGAACCCTCAAGCAGACCGCAGAAAATGTCAGGATATAGTTGGAATTTTAAACTGTATTTAAACAAATGATATCTCTGAGCTGCCCCACTATCCTGAAGGTTTCAGTTAGTGAAGGATACCTATCGTGACTCTAGCTTGAAAATGGAATGCTGTCTTCCATGTCAAAGAGTCACATTTACTAGGTTAGCCCCGTTGTCACAGCAAGGAGGTCTTAGATTGGAGTCCTGGCTGGGGCAGGGCCTTCTGTCCGGAGTTTGCATGTTCTCGCTGTGTCTGCGTGGGTTCTCTTTGGGTACTCCGGCTTCCTCCCACAATCCAAAGTATGCAAAAAGTTAAGTTAAATTGTTACTCTAAATGTCCACTGGTGTTAATGTGAGTGTACCCCGCCGTCTCCCAGTGTCAGCTGGGATCCACTCCAGTGACCCTGTTAGCTGTGAAGCTGTTTCAGAAAATGGATGGATATACAGGAATATCCCAACCCCAAAAGTAAATAGCAGGTTGGGGCCTCTAATGTCAAACCAGACATTCAGAAGTTGCTACACTGGTACATTTATCTGGCGCTGGGGGGATGACAGGAGTAGAAAAGGGCAACCACCAAAGTTATGTTTGGGGCTGGATTCAGTTTTGCACTCTACATAAAAGTTTTGCAATTTCTCATATCTGAGATATCAATCCGTCTCCATCTCTGGCTTCTCAGTGACCACCTTGGGAATATTCTGCCCCTGTACCTCGCTGTAGTCGATGAGCTAGGTGGCTGCAGATCAGAATTAAGGGCAGCCAGGCAGAAAATGGCTACAGAGGCCATGCTGGCAGTGGTGAATGCACAGCATAAGATCATTTTCAAAGGGGCCCTTAAAATGAACTGTGCCGCAGTGTTAACGCAGTCAGCTAACTGCTGCATGGTTAACTTCCAGCGTTGGCATTTCACTGCCGTCCAGTTGGTATGTGATGAACACTCGGTTTTTTGATGGACTCTAAGTTGCACTTCAGATGTTGTTTGAGAGTTCAAGCATCCAATTATGTTCTGAGCCATATGCTTGTGACACATCTTCAGTTCACTGTCCTGGAGCCCATTCATTCAAAAGCACAGACTGGGAAAGATGTAGAGCAGATCTCATGAGGAAAAGCTTTTTTGCCTTTCCCTGCTTACCCATGAATTGCATGTTAGTGTGTTGTTATGCATGCCATGCAACGTGCTCTGTTTTTTTTTTTTTTTTTGTACATTATGTCCTTGTTTTTTTTTTCCATTGTAAACCTATCACAAAGCTCAGTGGCTCCTGATCAGAAGGACACCTTTCCACTGTGAAACTATTTCAGCCAATCGGTAGTGACTCCGTGAGACTGAAGTCTAAAAACAGCATAGTCAACTTGAACACAAACAGAGACCATCACAAAAGCAATATATTTTCTGTACTTCCTCATGGCCGTCCATCTCTTTTGTCTCTGGTGGGTAAACAAGAAAAAAAACAAACAAAAAAAAAAACAGAAAGACACACAGGGAAAGAAACCAGCAACACTGTCAGTTAATTTTCAGATCTGGTAATCTTCCAAGTTCATTAACAAAAGCCCGTGTCTGACTTGCTGTGGCTTTTGTACGCACCGAGGAGTTGTTGTGATACACCACAATGAATAAGTGATAAGCTGTTTGGGTAATTTGCGAAGTGACACAACTTTTATTATTTACGCCGTAAACCCTGATGGGTGTGTGGGGGGTGGGGGGGGAGCGCAGATAACAATGAGTGAATGTGACAGGATTGTGTGGGCGGAATCCACTTAGAACTATTACAATCAAGCTTCATTTACATGAGCCGCCGACAACCTTCAGTTGACTTTGGGGGCTGCATTTGGGAATAGCGGACATGGGTATTACAGAGCATACTGATGCATTTGTAATGGGGGCAGGCAGCAGAGCCTAATGCTGACTTGCTCCGCAGAAGGAAAAAAAAAAATGCTCCAAATGGAAAGAGATCAATTTCCCCCTACTTCGCACTGCGTGATGGATTTGACATTCATCAGTGCCCTGTCAACTAATGCATTTGGTTTTATATTACACCTGAGATTTTTTTCTCTCTCTCTTTTCTATTTATGGCTTCATGAAGGCAGATTAAAATGGTAAAATCATGAATTACTATTTTTCGGTGGGGGCTTGAGAAGCCAAGGAAATTTTGCTTTTAGAGAGTGATGGAGTATTTTATTTTGAGAGAGAAGAGTGATATTGAGGGCAAAGGAGAAAAGGAATCATTCTTTCAGGGCTCTGAAGACTAACCTAGATTAATGGTGTTTATTTATATCATTTTTTTAATATCATTTATTAATATCTTATTTTCTTTTCAAAATATCTCCCATTGAAGACATTGAAAAGGAAAAGGTTTAACAGCTGCAGGACTGTAAAATGCTGTAAAGGCTATTTGATTTTAGAAACAGTCAACCTGCAGACTGGCTGGTCACCTCCCTGGTACCATACATCCCTCTGACGGCAAGTTCCATTTTGTTTATATCATGGTAGTACTACCAGCACTCCCAAGAGCTGACAGGAGAATGCCTTTCCTTTTTTTTTGCAATGTTGATAATTCAAGCAATGATCCGTCATTATGGGAGAGCCTGGCACAGTGTTTCACTGTATTTACAAGCTGCTTGTGCTGTCCCATACGGATCCATACCGCCTTCAGACGAGTGAAAGGACTTAAAAGCTGGAGTGGCTCTTAACAGTGTGCATTTAAAGCAGGATCCACTCATCGTGCTATTAAAGAAAGATATGATTCATTCACAAACGTTCAGAGAAACGTGTTTTTCTTGAGTATGCTGGGAGCTTGTGGTGTCTCACTGACAAGCTAATCCAAAATTGTATTTTATGACTATAAGAAAAATCCACCGAATTAAAAATTAATATATGGGGCAAATGAAAGCTTCAAATTCAGTGTCCTCCATTTCATTGTCTCTCTTTAAAACCAGTTCCAGCTGCTGCCTGGCCTTTCCCCCTCCTAACACTGGGGGGAGCTGTTATGTTGGTGGCACAGAAAGAAGGGACATGGATGGAAACACACAGTGGAAGTGGAGTGAGACGCTTCATGCTTGGTGAACAATGCTGTAAACTGACACTGATGATTTAAGTTTGTGCATGCAGTTACAACAGGTTTCATCAATTATTCCCCCCTCATTGTTTGAATTACTTTTGTTTTTTTTATGTATTTGTTCAGCCACCAAGTGCACATATAGAATTGTCACTACAGCACTTTCTACGAACTCCCTGTGCAAGACTGTTATTTGCTGAAATGGATGAGTCTTAATCAAAGCGCGTCTTTCATCGCAGCAGAAAGATACCCTGGCTGCTTTGCTTTGCCCTTTGCAGATTATGATTATGATTATTATGATTATGATTAGAGTTTGTCAAGTGTAAACAACTTGTTCTGATAAACACTCTTCATAAACGCTCATCCCTCTCTTCCCCAGACATCCTCCTTGCAATCTCCCAGCGAGCCTCACACCGCCTAATTTATATCAAAAGAGACATTTGATGTCTTTGGCAGAAATCACAAAGCACACTGTTTTTCACATTACGGAGGATAAAGGAAATGACAATATGCGCTCGGGGAAACAGAAAAAGCGATAGCAGCTCCTTTTAATCACATCACAAAGTTTTGTGAAGAAAATGCAGATTATAACAACTGACATCAACATTTACGCTGCATTGTTTTTTTTCCCCTGTTTTTTGTTTCCAGACATTGCCTTTGGTGTATCACATGTTAGCGTTTTGCGCGTATCACAGACAGAAGCCATGTGTGTGCAGAAGGGTCCGGCAACATATCTATATATGCTGTTTCTCCAGAAAAGATTTAATTTCACTGACAGGGTAAATTTCCTCAGGCAATCAGTCGGGGACAAGGAGCACGGCGATGCCTCACCCCCTCGTAGGCACGCTGTCTGCCTCTCTGTCCTCTCCTTTTTACTCCTTGACAGAGCGCCGTGCTGCCTGGCAGAGCATGAGAGAGCTGGTAGCGCTCTAGCTTCCTTTTATTTTCCATCAAGGTTATACTGGTGAAAGTGCCAACAGTCTTTAAAGCTGGTTGAAGTTGCGCAGCACGTGGGCTCCATTAGAGATCACATTTTTCAGTTAAACGACTTATCTCTTAAATTAGCATCTTTCTTTTTTTAAATCATGAAACAGATGGAGGATGTCTCTGCTCATTCTTTCCTAATACTGTCCATAATATTAAAGCACCTGTGCACTCGTTTCTTCCGTCCCGTAGGTTGGTGTAAATATGCACTAATTTAGGTGACCTATTTTATTTTAATGATGGATGAGTTAATTGGGCAATTAACTCAATAACAGGTGTCCGTAATTGCTGAATGCTTCAGAGACCGAGGCTTAAAAAGGAGCTTTGTCCCTATATAGCTTGATGGACAGAGCTGTTCATTACTGCAGACGACTGTAAAAAAAAAAGTCCATCTATGTGTGTTTGAGGATGGGAGGCTCCACACAGCATGACATGTAATGACTGCAGACCACATGGTCACAGCCTTTACTTAAAGCTCCTGTTGGTAGGATAGAATAATTGATGCTTCGTTGTTCACTAGTGGTGAAATACTGACTCCTCTGGATTGTAAGTTGGGTCAGCCGCCATCCCAAATCAACTACCATACTAACAGGAGCTTTAAGTAAAAGTAACATGCTTCCATGTGAAAAAATAACACTATATTACAGGTCAAAGATCTGTATTTAAGACCCAAAAAGATGATGTACATTACTTGCATCAGCAGCTTAACCAATGGAAAGAAAACCACCCTGACCAACAGACTGATCAGGAACCAGCCCATGTCCTTTGTGGTCTATCATGATGACTTCTTTAGTCCAATGATCAGACTGAAGTTTGAAGATGGCTTCAAGCAGTGGAGATGGAGACTCGCATCCTTATTGTAAAGGCAGTGGCGGTTCTAGACCAGTTTTAATAGGGGGGCCGGGTTGGGGCCGGCTTTTTTGTTAGGGGGCACATACAACATGGAAAAAAGGATAAATCCCTCATTCAGACAAAACAGTGTTTACAATTTCAGCAATTGTGATTGGGTAGTAAACTGCTGAGACACTTTATTTCTACCTTTCCCTTCAGAACAAAATTATTGCAAGAAATCTGTCATTGTATTATTAATGCAGACTCCCTGTCAGTGGGGCCACAGAGGGGTCCAGACTCGGAGTTACGGGGGCACTGGCCCCTGTTGGCCCCCCCCTAGAACCGCCCCTGTGTAAAGGGTTTCCTGTTTTATACCTACAGACTTTAGATTGACATGCTGAACCAGCTTTACTTTATTTCCACCCCATACAAAGGATGTGACACAAGAAGAGACACAGAAATGTGGCCCCTGTGACTGAGTGGTCATGAGGAAATTGATGGGGTAAGAAAGAGGAAAAGATAAAGTTGTGCTGCGCAAACTTGTATTTATTTTATCTTATCTTTGTGAATAAAGTATTATTCAAATGAAACCATGCAGTTATGTGGGGAAATATCACCCTCTACTTAAAGGGAGAGAACTGTTCTTGGCTGCAAACTGGATCAGCCAGTAGTGCAAAGCCACTACGTACATTTACTTGAACATACTACAAGTAACTTTAAACTGCTTGTAAAACGGTCACAATTTAATACTGATGCCTCTTTATGACATACATAAGAAAACAATCAGGGAGGAGATACATCTCCATAGAGATGTTATAATTACCTTTATTGCCATTCACCCAATCACATTCAGACTTATCCAGGTTGGAGAGGTCATAAAGTGAAAATGTTTTCTTTATGGTGCTTTGCAGAGGATGAATTGAGGAGTTTCATAGCCTGAGGAGAGAAGCTGCTCTGTTGTCTGATGGCACAGCACTGAAACTTTTTGACTGTTTCACCATCGTCATCTTTTGCATACAGGGGTCATCAGAATCAGCACAAATATGAAGATTCCTTGTAACAGCGTACAAACTGCTCAAGTTTCAGGTAACTACACTTGGCATCACTCCAGTGCTTCTATTCTCTCTCTCTTTATACATCATTTAATTCTCACATTTATCACCACTATATCATGGTGTCACTTTGTGTTGATAAGTGATGGGGACATTCAAGCTTAGGTGGACAGACATTTTTTTAGATGGTTTTATAGATTTGCTATTTTTGGCAATGCAACAGGGCATCAGTACGAGGTCAGAGTAGAAGTATTACGGTAAGAAAAACAATGCATGACGACGGCACATCTAAAGGGCATTTGGTAGGCTTCTACATTGTCCACAATACAGAAATTTCAGCACAATAACATCGGCCAACGTTGACAGTCGTCTATATGCATCACATCATTCACCATCATGTTAATTAAACAGTGCTAATATTACAATATTACATCTACTAGAAAGTCAGCGTTTTCATCTGTTTGTTAACATTCCTTGGTGCAAGCTATTTTTTGTATAAAAGTGACAGGGACTGGGCATGCTGGGGACATGTCCCCACCACTTTTTGAATTGGCAGATTCTGTCCCCCAGAAAAGAAGAGTAACAGATGAAAACGCTGACTGTCTTGCAGATGTACTACTGTAATATTGGCACTGTTTAATTAACATAGTGATGAATATGTGGTGCATATGGACGACTGTCAACGTTGGTCATGTTATTGTGCTGAAATCTTCATACTGTGGACAATGTGGAAGCCTACTGAATGCCCTTTAGATGTGCCGTCATGCATTGTTTTTCCTGCTGTACTTGTAAACTCTGACCTCATATTGATCCCCTTTTGCATTTCCAAGATAGCAAATCTATAAAACCATCTAAAACATGTCTGTCCATCTAAGCCTTAATGACCCCACCATTACCAGAACAGCTACAGTCCTTAGATGTACTGTTGTCGGAATACAGCCCGTATTAATCCTGACAAAACACATTATTTCCTTTTCATGATGTGATGGAAAAAAAGGTGAGAGATGGCACAATAGAGTGTTAAGAGAAGGAGGCCGAGGAGGCGCTCAGAGTCTGGTTGAAACCAGGACTTTACCAAGCTCAGTCACGTATGTCTCAGCAGCGCCAGGTAAAAACATGAAAGCATCTGTGGAAGGAGGTTTTCAGGAATGTGTAGCTCTCGTCAGAGTGTGTCGTGAGCATTCAGCTGCTTTGAAGAAGAAAGTAAATGAGAGGGGAGATGCATCCCTCTGAGCTTTTATTCCAATTGTAGGCAAGACTACTGTTTTTTCCTCAGTCTGAAAACAACAGGGAGATACAGTTCTTTTGGCATTAGAACTTGTCAAACTCGGTAACAGCACATTTCCACCTTCCCTTAACTACAATGGATTTCAGACATTTTTGAGTCACTCTGCTATCTGATGAAAAACATTCCAATTTCGATTACTCCATCTCGTGTACTCATGGCAATCGTAAATTCGTAGCACTTTTGACATCAACTCAATGTGGATTCGTAAAAAGGATGGGTGTGCGTCGCAGGAAGCGTTTGATAAATTAGTGTGAAGAAGAGGAAGAGGGGTCAAATGCAGATAAAAGAAGTGTAAACCAGTGATTACATTGAAAAGTGAGATACATTCTGTGAAATCTAAATGAAGATGATAATTCAGTTTGAATAAATATTCAGTGTAATGTTTATTTGCGATGTGAATACCTTCGCATGACTTTTTCTAGATTAATAAACTTCCTCTTGCAGAGCTGAGTGCATATGTAGCAAAGAGCAATCACTGTTGTCACTTTCTCAGATATTAAACAAAATAGATGTGTCAGATGGTTTCTTGCCACTGTAATTAATCACCTACAACATTTTCATGATGAATCTCCATCTTATCATTACATCACATTGATTTAAACTGATCTGTATTCAGTTCAGGAGAGGTTAACATTTGCCCTTGTAACAAAAAAATGAGGAAACATCAACAGGAAGTTCCATGATTTAGATTTCTAATCTGTTTGGAATCCAACAAACAAGAACCAGGCAGTTATGTCACAGTTGCTTTTGTGATATAATTTGATAGACGATCTCGTAAAGAGGTCACACATTGCTCCGATAATTTGTTCATGTCAACATCCAGCCCATAGCCCAGCAGCAGTTTATGTGGTCAGGTTTTAGGAGAACTAAAATAACATAATTTAGGTTGTTGTGGCTCTCTCTGTATGAAAAATAACAACAAGCGTGTGTGAGTATACTTATTTTATTCTTTATTTTTCTCCTTCCTCCCCCACGGCCAGGCTGCCTTTGTGCCTGGTGGACTGTTATTAAAGCTGTGTATGGTCACACAGCCTACGGTCTGTAACGCTTCATTCGTGTGTTTTCCTTCCCCTCACCCTTGCCTTTGTTAGCCCACCACTGACCTTTCATCATAGCCTTGAGTCAGTGGAACAACTGCTGCCGGCTGACAGGAAACGCTGTCTTCACGGCTCTCTGCCCTCCATCGAAAAATGTCACCCTGTAATACAAACAAGTCCTAATGACCTGTGATAAACCACATTCATTTAGCACTCAAAAACAGTGAGGGAAATGTGTGCTGGCCTTGTAAAAGACTAATTAAAATGATGGAAATGAGTAGTGAAAAGCAATTTAAAGGGAAACTAGGTGAGATAAACTGTATTTATGGTCTGTGACCAATAGAAGCTGCCACAACAAGTATATCTGAAGCCAACATCCTCAAAACAAAACCAAAATATTGTTCCATTAACAAAATTTACTGTATAATGAGTGTTTTTTACTAAATGTATCAGTAACTCCAGTGCTTGTACTTTCTCTTTGAGTTGATTCCTTCACCTTATTTTAGCCTTGCTGCGGGGTGATAGCAGTGTCAGTCCCTTTTCCAATCACTTTGATCCCATCTGAAATGGTCATTTTTGTCAAAATCTTATTCATTGGTGGATTCTTTGTGTTTTGGTGCTTGGTTTTGTTTTCTGTTGCGCTTGCAGAGGTGCACTGTGAGGCTGGGCAGATTCGCTGTCTCTGGAGTTGCTGACGCACACGCTCACCTGCAGCAGGTTGGCAATCAGCGCCTGC
>NC_044190.1:11460868-11521277 GCF_900880675.1 Sparus aurata
AAACTTACTTTACAGGTCACAGAAAATAACATTTTCTCTCAAAAGATCATCACACGTTATGATTCTTTGAACAGCTGAAAAAATACCCACCACTCTCGACAGGACCCAACTGCATTTTTCTGGTGGACATATTTTGCTGAATGCATCAGTGGACTTCTTGATTTAAAAGTAAAAGTAATAATAAAAAAAATACGAACAAGAAAAGAAAAAAAAATAAGATTTACTGGAAGTTCTGATTAACTGAACGCTCACTCAGCCTTACAGGCACTGCTAATCATTCCTGAAACAACTGTACAATCAAAGTCACATTCTGCTTTCTCATATTACATATGTGGTTATTGCCATAAAGACTGGACTGACCATGCTTTTTTTTATTTTGCATTGTCTTGGGAAGTATGAATAAACGTTTCCATATCTTCTGTCAATACACTGAGCTGTGTAAAACCGGGCGGATGGTAAATTTACAAGCGTACAATAAAACATGATTTAATACAAACACACTGTGATAAATACTAACTTTATTATGTTTTTAATGTCCATTTATTGTTGGTGCTGCTGGGGTCTTAAGGTGTTGATTCAACTTTCTAGCAAAATTTTAGTTGTTAGTAGTTATATGCAGCTGCTCTGCTCAGTGCTCCACTCCTGAGGTCAGCAGTGTGCAGAATTTAATTAGGCAACATTTTATGAAATATTATCCACTACAGAGCAGTGAGCCAAGACATATTTAGTTGTTTAAAAAAAAAGTTCTTCCAAAATACAATTAACCTTTCATTGGCAGAGAAAGTAGAAGAAATGTACAGCAGCGCAGAGGCTGTGGATATGGACTGTATGCATTAGTGAACCCTGCATGACTCTGGGAAAACTCTCCAAAACCTGACTTCAGTGGCCTCCTAAGACACTCGAAAAAGGCAATAATTTACAACTGCCTGCCTTCAATTAATTATACATACATTTAGCAACAACAAAACAACATTACGCAAGACTTACACAACTATTGTATACAGTATATATTTATTGTTTGTCATGCCAAGTTCAAATGCGGGACCTGTGCTGCTTCAATGTGATCATTGAGCCCAATTGTTGTCTGCTGTATCATATTTTTCCAAATGTTTATTTTGAAGTTTGGAAGTCAATTTTAGCCTTTCACATAAAGTTATTGTATTTGTCTGTTTTCTGCAGAGTAAGAAGGAAATCACTGATCTGGAGCACATAAACAGTCAAAGAAAAAGAAATATCTTACAATTCCATCAAGCTTTAGCCAGCTGCATGGGTCCAGGGTTGGCATCCTGATTCCATTGTCTTCCAACACTTCTTTCCAGACAAATACTGGACGGATAACCGGGACAGTTTGTACAGCCATTCATGGTACTCAGAGGATAGAACTCTATGGAACCTAATTAGGAGGTCTATGGCGCTCAATCTAAAGTGCAGCGTGCTAGTGGGTTTAGGGCGTGTCCAAGTCCATTTTGATGGTTAGACGGTGGATAATCTGGGCACAAAGTGTGGCACATGGCGCAAAGAGGCTGTATCTCAGTGACATGACTGCGCTCATGGAAATGTAAAAAAAAAAAAAAACTGAAAGCAGCCTCATTTACTATTTACACAATGTGGACACTGGGCGTGTCTAAACCTAGCAACGACACTAGCTGCGCTTGAGTTTTTCGTGTTTGAATGCTGCCAGACTGATTGGATGGATTGCCATAACATTTAGTCCCTAACATAATTAATCACACAAGATATATCTAGTGTCACTATTTGATCAAAATGTATTTATCCATGATCAGATCTGATATGTAAACTGCTCACTGCTAGTAATGGTAAATGGATAGGATTTCGCTGGAAATTTTTCCAGTGTACGGACCACTCAAAGCACTTTACAAAACTTGTCACATTCACCCATTCACCCACACATTCATACACTGAAGTATCAAGGATACTTGGAGCCACTCTACCTCCTGAGCTGCAGCATGGTAATTGTTGGCATGCTAGAAATCAGTACATGGTTTCTCTTGTACCTGGACGATCATAAATGCAAATAGTTCTCTGCATTTTCTTTAGCTGAGTAAAAACTCAGTGGCGCATGGTGGCATGTCATAAGTAGGGATGTATATCGTTAGGACTTTATCGATACTGATACCGATACTCCTTATCGGTACCGACACTTATCGATACTCTTAATGATACTACAACATGTATTTTTGTGTAAAAACAAGACGTTAAAAGATTCAACCTTTTTTTTACTACCACAAGGTAATAAAGCTTCAACAGAACAGAAGCTATGCAATTACAAATACTCCGGAACAGATAACCAGGACTTTTATATCTGGCGGATGCCGGAGCACGGCGCAGCAGTTCAGCTGAATTTAGCACCGAGCAGGCAGGAAGTCAAGCAGCGAAATGACAATATAACATCCGGTTACTTTTCAAAAATAAAACACTCCTGACACCAGCACACAAATCTCAAAAAAGAGACAAACACAAGCTCTTCTACTAATCCTTCAGTCGGGAACACTTCCTGTTTTTATAACACATAACTAGAACTGCGGTCACGAGTGATTATGTGATTATTGCGGAAAATCCTCGTCCTCGTGATGACAGCTTACGGCGGACAGCGGAGCAAAACCGGATCGGAGCTGTAACGCAGCAGAGAGTATCCAGTGGAAATTCGGGGTAAGCAATATCACCAAACACTTGGATCGCGCAGCATAGTATGAAGCTAAAGGAGTGTGGCATGTTTGATTGCTATAACAGAGCGAGAAAGCTAGCAGCCCGGCTAACGCTAAAGACTGCAGCACCCTTGCAGCGGCACCCGGTTTCGTTTCTGCGACGCCAAGTCACGGAGTTTGTTGTTACGTTTAGAGTCATTACAGTTGGGTAGACGTTCAAAATCCATCCATGTCAAAAAACGTTTTTGACTACTTTTGATTATACCATTATATTTCACCTTAAAAACTATTTACCTTGCCTTGTTTGGTGTATTTATTTTCAGCACAACCTCACATGTGTGACTGTACAGTTATTTTTTCATTTTGACATATTATATTAACACTATGGACCTAAAATCACAAAATAACATAAAATCAGAGTAGGAAAAAGTTTGATTTTCTACTGTGAAAACCACAAATATGTTTTTTTCATTTTGACATATTATATTAACACTGTGGACCTAAAATCACAAAATAACATAAAATCAGAGTAGGAAAAAGTTAGATTTTTTACTGTGAAAACCACAAATATGTTTAATGAACCAATTGCATTAGTTATAATGCAAATATAAATTGTTGTTTGCTAAATCTGTGCATAAGTTTATGAAATTTACAAAGTTATATGTAACTATTAACATTTAAATGCAGGCAATGCCTCAGGCTCCTCTGCTCAATGAAGAGTTGCACTGCCTGCTCAACATTCAGCAGTCTCCTCATTGTTTTGACTCACAACACAAAAAAACGACTACACTACACACTAAACACACTACACTAAACACTATATAACACACTAACTATACACTCCAAACACGCTATATGTCACAAATCTCTCAACTCTCAAAACTCGCCATCTCTGTCTGTATCATGGCCGGCGTCCCTCCCACAACTTTCCTTGTACCTCAGCAACCAAACTTGCTGCTTGCAGACACTTTCCTGACAAATGCCGTTTTTACTGTTTCTTCCTGCACCCGACACAGTGACAGCCTTCAATTCCGACACCCCTCCATTCCGAAACCCCCCACTCCGACACACCGCTGTTCCGACCCTCCCCCCAAAACACCGCTGTTCCGAAATTAAACACCGCTATCCGTGGTGCTGAAATCACCACTTTCAGCCGCACTCGCACATTTCTGAAGTGGGTTAAGGTAAGGGTTAGTTCGGAGTGGGGGGGTTTCGGAATGGAGGGGTTTCCCCAGTAGCCTTTTCGGAATAGCGAGGTCTTTGAAAAAAGAGGCAAACCCCGCCATTACGATTAATTGAAGTCTATGTTCGGAACAGCAGGGTTTCGGAAGGCGGGGTGTAACCACCAGATACAAAGCAAACGTGACGGCAATGTTCGCGAAAAAGCGTGGCGGACATTATTCACCCCAAGTCCGGTTTTGGACATGCTGGTGCATCCGGTCCGTCGACTCGGCAGGTGGGCCGTGTGGGTGGGCTAGCAGCTAACGTTAGCTACACACGAACATCCACAGATTCCGATTCCACTTTGTTGTCCGCGCGTCTCCAGATCACCTCAGACCCGAACAGACTCGGTCTGGACTCGTTTAATCTCATTAATCCACAGCAGTCAGTTTAGATGCACAGAACAGAACAGAACGGGACCGAACCGCTGGCAAAATCCCGGTCCAGCTCACGCTGCTGCAGGTTTAAATTTGCTTGTTCCTTAAGGTGTGTCATGGGGTCAGGCTCTGCAGTGACTGGCTCTGGTGCGCACGTGGCTATGGTGTGCAGTGATTGGCTCTGGTGCGCATGCGACTGTGGTGGCTACAGTTGACAATGCTAGCGGAATTGGTAAAGCATTTATGGAATAATTTATTAACGGTATCATTGCAGTCCAAATAAATTCGACGTGGCACACCCTTAAACCACGCAGCAGCCATGTTGTAAGTCTCAGGTCAGCCTGATACTGATCCACAGAGATATTTGAGGAACACAAACACACACTCAGAAAGGCAGACAGACAGACAGAGATTCCTTGCTTTCATAGAGAGATGACTAATTTCTTCACAGTATCCATTGACCCCCTTTATAGCCAGCAATGCCTGCAGGTTTTCTACAGCTCCTTCATCTGAACGAGCAGACCTCCTCCAATGTATCGCCCCACAGGCCAGCACATACAGAGATATGGCATGTCAGATCATCAGGCAACAAACCATTGTCGTGGCTCCGATCATCAGGAAAGAAAGTGCACTTATGAGGCCTTTGAGAGTACACAGAGTACCGCGCTGAGTCCAAAGATAGAGAGAGCGATGGCCACACCTGAGAAATTGCAGAAGGATGTTATCTCCTCAACTAAATGGCAAGAACAAGCTCAGGAGGAAGAAAATGATATCAACAAACAGTTGAAGTTATTCATATTTCTCTGCGATCAAAACACAAAAGCAATGTTGATCAGATTAGATAATGCATAACAGAACTAAAAGCAACTACATAATTCAAGTAGTGTATTTGAGGTCAAAATGATATAGAAAAATATTTGCTAATGTAAACGTTTTGCCATGGCCAATGCAGTAAAAAAACCAAAAAAAAAAACAATGAAACTACTTGTGCCTTTAACTGTTCTCGATGCGCATCCTCCTGAGATGGCCTCATGCCTAGCCTTTACAATAACATGTCTTATTAGACAGCTTAATGGATAGGCCTGTTTTCAACTGTATTCTTTGGCTTAGCAAATGTATTTTTAATAGTCTGTTGTGCTTCCCATATTGAATTGTGCTTGCTCTAACCTTTTTACTTCCAGGAAAGACACAGAGCATGGCGCACACAGTCATGTAAGATGTACAGTTGAGTTCCCGTTCATGTACATGTGCTGTAACTTCCTGGAATAGACCTTCAGAGGACAAACAGATCAAACGCACAAGGACATACAAGGTATTTATTGTCTAATTCTAGGAAAATTAATATAACAGAGCACTTGAAATTCCTCTCATCTTAAAATTGATTGAATACATCATTTCAAAATGGTAAGCTCAAATGACACGTACCTCATTAGAGACCCTTCAATTAAGTGTTACTTATTTCATAAGGTGGTGCTTTTTCGTGCTTACCCTGAAGGTCCAACAAAAACTAGTCCTTTATAAGTAACTTTCATAAATACATCCCACATAAAATGAAACTCTTGCCAAAAAGCAACTGAGGCTTTATTTGTGATTATATATATGCGTCAAACCTTCAGGGGCGTTCAGACCGAACACGATAGACGCGAATTGAGCGGCAACTCTACATTGAAAATCGATGTAAATGGCGCGATGACACGCGATTCAGGCAGCGGCGGCGCAAATGAAGCGTCTGGAGCGTCTGAAGCGACGCAAATAAAGTTGAAAATATCGAACTTTTCAGGCGACATCCAATCAGCGACGAGTTCAAGCCGACGACGTCACTTCCCTCACGTACGGTTGTTTACACTCAGACCAACATGGATGAGAAGCTAATTGTAGCTTTGTGTGGGGCACCCGGTGCTCTACAACACCGCAACTCACCTCAGACAGATGGACAGGCGCTCCACAGCTGAGATGGAGAGCCTGTAGTTGGTGTCCAGGCGGGAGATCCTGGCACCGACCTGAGCTAAGAGGTCCTCGAACTGGGCTCCGGTCAGCCTGAGGTACCGCTGGAACCGGTCGTCATCCAGACGGAGCTCCTGGAGGAGACAGTGGAATTCCCCCAGCTCCGTGCGTCTCCGGAGGACTTCATGAACCCAGACACGACGGCGGGTGGGTTTCCGGCGTTTCTGGGACTTGTACAGCAGGTACAGTGCAGCAACGGTGGTGATATCAGCCATGATCGACGTGGAAAGAGAGCGGGTTGAGAAATACCGGTTCAAAAATGAGCGGGCAAGCGCGTCGTCTTTTTTTCCCCTGAGTGTCAAGCGCGAATGACGCGAATAGTCCAAAATGATCAAGCGGCGCGATACAAGTGTCTCAAGAGATTGTATTCGCGTCTGTCGCGTTTGGTCTGAACACAGCTTTAGTGTAAAAGCATAATTATGACTAAAGAGGCACTTTTACGTAGTTTTGTTTTCGGGCAAGCTAATTTTCAATGGAGTACACAATCATCAAAACTACTATTTTTAAAACACTAAGAAGGCTCGACACAACATGAACTTTGCTCGTAGCATCATCAGGGTCTCTACACATGAACATGAGCATTGAGAACATTGTTTGTGTACACAGAGTTTACTAAAAAGAAGGTTTTTGAACAACTTACGTTAGCTGCTGTATCTCACTGAGCCACCGTCATAGCAGACAAAAAGTGTCGATCCTCGAGTGCGACCTAGCAGGAGGGCTTGAGAAGCGGTCCACCATTACTCTCCTCCTGTTAGGTCGCACTAGGGGATTGACACTTTTTGTCGAGTGCCCCTGCACAATCTTAAAAGTGCCCCTTTTGTCATAAATATGCTTTTACATGAAGGTTTGACTCATATACAATCACAAGTAAAGTATCGAGAGATGTTGATTAAATTATAATGTAAGGTGTTCCTCTTTTTTTTTTTTTTTTGTCCATCACGTAAATACCGAGGACAGAACATCATTATTAAAGACAATACACATAAAAACTAAATTCAAAATTAAAGAAGGTAATATTATTAAAGGAGCTTAATGGATAGGCCTGTTTTCAACTGTATTCTTTGGCTTAGCAAATGTATTTTTAATAGTCTGTTGTGCTTCCCATATTGAATTGTGCTTGCTCTAACCTTTTTACTTCCAGGACAGACACAGAGCATGGCGCACACAGTCATGTAAGATGAACAGTTGAGTTCCTGTTCATGTACACGTGCTGTAACTTCCTGGAATAGACCTTCAGAGGACAAACAGATCAAACGCATAAGGACATACAAGGTGTGTCATTCTTAAATTCATATTTCATGTTTCCAGGAATATTGTTGTATACTGGTTGTGAGCGGTGCAAGCTGTACATATGGATTTTATAATGTTTAAATTCAAATACTTGCAGATTGCAGATACATGCAGATTGTATACGTGTTGTTTGACCCATTACTTGACAGAAAAACACTGTGAAACAGCAATACTGTGTTTCCAGGGGATAAAGTGAAGTTAAAACGTCTGAATCTTTATTATGACGAACTTAGATAAATGATCTGACCATATATGGTTTGGTCCAATCATAAAATATGTATTCATTTATTTGTTTATGTAACAATGACTATACAGACAGATGCCGTTACTCAGTAAGGATGAGCAATGCAAGAGATGTATGTAATGTACAGTGTTGGATATAACAGCGTTACTAACGGCGTTACTTTTTCAGTAACGGGTAATCTAACTAATTACTATTTCCATCGTTACGACGCCGTTACCATTACCGACTATTAAATGTGGCGCGTTACAAACTGAAGCTGATCATTGAAGCTGGTTTCATCCGACTCGGCTCTCAGCCACCGGAGCCGCAAAGCTGTTGTATTTTATTATTTTTTTTTAGCTTGGCGAGGGAGGAGGGAGGGGCGGGACAACCGCATAAGTGATGATGATTGGCTCTCTAAGGTAGAGTGAGAGTTCGTAAGCCAATCAGAGGCAGTGTTCAGTTTACACACAAACCACACATGCACACAGCAGCGTCGCACACACAAACTAGCAGAGGTCAGCTGCAGCAATGGCGAGTCCGGAGGGAAAGTTGGCGTTTTCAAAGTGGAAGTACAGACACTACTTTAATCTCTTTTGTCTACGTCCGTTGTAAGCAACTCTAATCTAATGAATCATCTCTCAACACCACACGCTTCAACAAAATTGTGGCCAAAAACACTGTTGTTGACACTGTTGATGATGATAGCAGGTGTGGCTAACGTGAGCTCCGCTAACAAAGAAGAACACGGAGCTGTTCGAGCAGCTACAGCTGGATGTTTCTGCTCTAGCTTCACACAAACTTGACACAGACTGAACTGCGACTCGCAGGGCTTCCCCAAAACAGGAAGCTGCTGGAGGAGAGTGGTGAGTTGTGTTCACTTTACAAAAGCAATCCGGCTAAGCTAATAAACATTCGATGAACTATGTGCTGAGACCCTATTTCTACAGTTGCTGAAGTTTGGTGCTGTTGTGAGCATTACTTGTGGCTTTTTAATTGTGGTTTCCTCTTGGAGGCATTTACTGCAGTGTATTGTTATCGTGCTGTCTTTTCTGAGGTTGCTAAAACTATGAAAGCAAGCGGTCTGCAAACTTGATCTCTCGAGGGTGGGGTCTTACTCGATGTCACAGTGTGTTAGACCATGGATTAAATTTACACTGGAATATCCCTTTAAGCAAATTTTTTCCCACTGTCCTAGGTTACGCTTTAACCTATAACATTTTTCCCACATTTCATTCATCTTTCAGGGGAATAATGTGTAGGTATGGATGAAAAATGTGTATTTAGGTGGCAGGTATTCAAGAGGGGGGAAGGATTGCAGGGTTTCCGCGGGTCATTGAAAAGCATGAAAAGTCATTAAATGGATTTTGTGAAAATTCAGGCATGAAATGGCATGAAAAAGCATGAACTTTGCTGTTCAGAGGCATTAAAAAAACTTGATTGAATAAAAACATTGTTTTTCACGATTTATTTTATCTAAATCTAATTTTGATCGGAAGTATAGCGTAATGGTTGACAGGCAGAACCTTTTAATCGGCTACCTTTTTACAGCCGGTGCACAAAGTTGAGACACCGGAGTAATGCTAGCTAGTGTGTGTGTGTGTGTGTGAATGCTGTGGCCGTGACGAAAGAACCGAGGAAATAAATGACGGAAAAATGGGGAAATGCAAGTTTCAGCAGAAGTGGTTGGAGGATGAACAATTTAGAAGCTGGTTAAAGCCTGTCGAAGGTAAACCCGGAGAGGCATTTTGCACCGTGTGCAAAAAAAACTTCAAACTTTGCACAATGGGCGTCAATGCGGTAAAATCTCACATGCAGTCAGGGAGTCACAAGTCGGCGTTGAAAGGCAGGCAGCAGTTAACCGTGTCGAATTTTTTGGCGGTGACCAGCAGCGCAACATCTGCTGTCACCCCTACACCTGCAGCTGCCGCTGCTACCACCACTCCTGCCAACTTAGGCCACAGCGGAGCCGCGACAACGACTGCCCCCAACAGAGCCGGGACAGCGGGGAAGACCACAGACCTGCGAGCAGCATTTGGCTCGAATGCGACTTTGGAAGCGGAGGTGCTCTGGTGTCTAAACACTGCAGTGAAGCATCACTCATATGCATCCAATGACGATGTCTCCGCGTTATTTCAGAAAATGTTTCCTGACTCTGACATAGCCAAATCTTTCACCTGTGGAAAGGACAAAACCAGCTACATTCTAAAATTTGATCTTGCCCCACATTTCATCGTGGGTGTGTGTGGTGGGGAGGACAGAGGTTATTCCCCCCTAGAAACCAAAGTCTGGCTACACCCTGTTTCAATACCAGCATTCAGTTCAGATGTCAGTGCTTACTTGAAGTTAGTCTATCTTTTGTGAGTGATTGACATGATAGTTCAACATTTTGGCGAATTTGCCTACTGCCATAAGCAGTATGGGTTCATTACTTTTAATTATCAGTGCATGTTGTTTTGAGATCCACCGGGCAGAGATGTGTGCTGCCCAGTGAAATATTTGTATTTTGTTGTGTTCTTATTTTGTGAAGCACTTTGTGTTGCATTTAATGACTGTAAACCGTCTTGTGATCCATCTGACAGTTAAATTTGGATTTTCAAATACAAAATTGGCATTGTCAAATGCTTACAATTTGTGTGTGAAAGTATCTGCATTTGGACATTGGCATTAAATTAGTTTAAAGTGGCATGAAAAAGGGCATGAAAAAGCATGAAATGAGATTTGCTGATACCTGCAGAAACCCTGGATTGGCGTGTATCCTTGACCTGGTGAGTACATTGCGGTTAAGAATTTAAGGGTGGTTTAATCTTGGTAGCAACTCCACTAGAGTACACATTAGAGAATATCCTCACATAATAGTGAAGACCTGTGTCCTGTGTTCCATTTCCCTCATCTTTTTACATGGACTTTCACTGTATGACTGACAACACATAACACAGAATGTACGCTGACACTCTGCCACCTCTGTCTTGTTTGAAGATATGTGGACGTCACCTCATCCAGCGTGTCAGACATGTCTTCACCTACGCTGAATTCAAACGGAATATGTCTGTATTCATTACCCACACTGTAACTTTAGAGAAGTAGTCTCATCTCCCAGGTAAGTGTGTGTTAAGAGGTCTTAGCTGGGCGAGTCATTTGATCAACGCCGGCTTTAAGGCTTATTCAGTTCATTGCAACCCCTGCTCCGTGCTCCTCTGTGACTCAAGGGATTAGGCTGGTGTGCGCGCACTGAACACTACACCTACAGTAAAAGAGCCCACTGTTCAGGCTCAGCACATATAGGCCTTTCAAAGGCTCCCTACCCGAGCTTACAGTGTGCAATTGAAGCAAAAAATAGCGCAGTGTGAAATGTTATTCAGTCAAGATGAGAGGGAACATATTGGTTGTCCTTTGCCACCACTGACAACTCCTCATCCCTGGAAATCCTTCCCAACTCTGACAGTTTCTGAGTGGTGAGCCATGGTTGTCAATACACTGTCATTCATCCCCACATCCTCTCCTTAAACCGGGAGCTTAAAATGGAACCTCAATATTTGCATTCCAATTAGCATAAATGTAAGAAAGTGGAACAAGTAGCTTTTGAAAGTCATCCAGCAAAGCGCATATTCAACCAGCAGTGAAAAAAGGAGAATAAGAAAAAGCAAAGTAAGAGGGGAAAAGGAGTGAGGGCACAGAATGCAAGGGGGGATGGTGGGTTCTGTATTATAATAGTGGGCTCGGGCTACATGTTTTGAATCACTGGTGTATGTCTTTTATGAGCTTACGACTTCACACTGCGTGGAAAATCCGCCCTGCTGCCAGGGTTCCTCTGCATTCAGAATGTCACTTTTAATCACGTTCCCCTCTGAGATCTGATCCCGCTGATCAAAGACGCTCTGACATTAAGTTAACACATCAACAAAGAATGGGATCTTGCGTATCCTTGCCCGGTACACAGGCCACAAGCAGGAAAATGCGGGATGTTTGTATGGTTGGTTCATTGTTTGTTGTTCGGGGCGAGGCAGGGTTGAGGCTTGGTGGCGGGCGGTGGCTTAAGGGGATCTATGGATGAGTGAGTGCGTATGTGGGCTCTGTGTGTGGTTGTGCGGGTGGTGCGGTTCAGAAAGGCCTCTCTCCTGTGCAGGACTGGGCCACAGGTGATGAGGTTGAAACATGGCTGATGTTACTTTACTTGAAGATACAAGTTTTCAACTCTTAACATTTGCAGTTAGCACCTACTGTTTCAGACCTGGGATTTGTACTAATGACGGCGGTGCTGCACTCAGAATCTGAGGGAGGCGCACAAAAAACAAATATCTTCATAATGTTGCTTTTATGTTCTGAACAAAATTATTGAGTATATTACCAGCAGCAATCCCCCAGCAGAAGCGATAAGTGAAACGATAAGTGCTCCCTACATTAACAGAGACGCTGCCCGACACATAAGGCAAAGCAGCTTAACTTCATTGATTGCTTAAATCTCTGGCCGTGCCGACAGGACTGATCAGGACTGTTGATTTATGTTCTGTGCTCATCTACGCATCCAAAAGATCACACATACAGATCCATGCTGAGAAATTCTTTGAAATAAAGCAGCTGTCCTCATGGACTCCATCAGAGTTGGCTAAAACATCTATTTCAGAAGCGAACCCATAAATTCCACCACCATGTTCATTCCGTCTCCACTACACCACGGTAGTCTATGTGTGAACTACCACTGGCTCGGCTGTGTTGGGTCTACTCAATTGCATCCACAGCAGATAAGCAAGGCTTCTATTTCTGTGTTGATGCCAGCACAAAATCTAAAAAAAGAGACAAATCCAAGCACTTCTTTTAACCCTTCAGTTGGGAACACTTCCTGTTGTTGTGTTTTTAACACATTCGTATGATGTAATGTCTGTAATTATCGCGGGAACTCCTTGGCCTTGCCAGTCCAGCTGTCTGGCATTGCTGCATTGTGCTGCCAGTGGGGGGTTGACAGATGACGGAGCCCAAAACCATAGCGGAGCCATTCCATAATGTACATGCAACCAGTGGAATTCCCAGGTAGAGGTTTAATAAAAGGTACCTCTGTCACAGTGACATGCAAAAAAGGTTTTTTGGTGTGGCCACTGGGACCGACACACAGTTCCTCCTGCAGTATTTGCCTAAACCACACAATGGATAGTGAAGTGAATGAAACATTAATGTAACATGTACAGTGTGCTGTCCTGCCTGCTCTCATTGTGTCTCAGCTTCTTGTTGCAACTTTGGATTTAACTCTTTAAAAAAGACTTCAATGTATGCATGTCAAGCCTCTCTGGCAGAGACAAAACATTACTGAAATGCAGTGTTTTTTGCCAATGTCCTCCTTTAAGTCCAAACACGTACCCGCTTACTATTTATAATAATATGGATACAGTTATAATGTGTCGTGACTGAGATCCTGACCCACCGTGCATCATGGAAAGTGACAAAATTACGATTACATAATCACCATCAGTAAACTACGATATTTTTTTCCTCATATCAGTAGCAAAAGACACCACCAGTTACCACGTCACTGTTGTTTGGTCCTGTAACTTTGCTTTGTGGGTTGAAGTGTTGGACGCAACTGCAACGAAGCTGTCCCCCTCTCCGCATCCAAGACTTCCACACAGATGGTGAGGTGGAGTATCAGCGCATGATTCCAGCAGTGAACGGGCAGTTTGAACAAGGCGAGTGTGTGATTCCGCAGACACATGCAGGTCATTTTAAAGACATGCAAGCATTCAAACAGTGATTAGACTTTTGCATGTTTCAGTTATTATCAGAGGCCAAGTGAGGCATGGGGTGATAAAAAGTAGAATTTATTGGGAATACAGACAATAAAAAAAAGTTAAATGCTGTGACATCATTTCTAGAAATAATTCAACAAATAGCCCAGACAACAAATTAAAATTTTAGACTTGTGGGATATGTAAATGATATCACAGCTAAGGTGTTGCTGGCCGATAATGACAGCACACAAGAATATGCATCCAAAATGTATATTTACACATTTGAAATAGATAGTATGAATAAACAGCTTGGTGATACTTTTCTTAAGGTCAGTATGTTAATTCTTATTTTTCTCTTCTGTAAACACAGGGTCTTTGCAACCCTCAAACAAATAAAATAAACAAAACCCTGCCCCTTTGCTTGAAAGTGTACAAATGAGACGTAAATGAGGATGAGCGCTTTTGTTGGTGCAATCTGGTAAAGAGCTTTTCACAATTTATGGCAAGGGTCCTCCCTTTAGGACATGTAAATCAGAGGTGACGCAAAATCAAGCCCAGTGTCTAATGAATGCTACGTGTGCACGTGTCAGTGTGAAGGAGAGGGTTAAAGATATAGCCACCTGGACAGCTGTGAGGCACATTAACAGAAAGGAAAATAAAAAACAAATATGAAGCCACCTCCAGCTCTTCAGCCCCAGGGGTCTCGAGTGTACCACTCACGATCGATAAAATGATCTGCATTTATATGTGGTGGGTAATTAGTAGTCCCCAAGTAACATGATGTACAACAGCATCATCGTCACATGTCGTGCGACGGAAAATATGAGGTAACTTGGGGCTTTAGTTCAACAAAGATTTCTCAGAGGCAGAGCTGCACTGGAGGCAGTAGTCTCATGGTGTGAGGTAAATCTGTGCGGTCTGAGCTAAAGAACCAGATTTTTCTGCCTTAGTAACTTTGGCTTAAGCCTGCTGAAAAAGGGACAGAGTGAGGAAGGGGGCTTAATAGGGGAAGCCTTAACAAAAAAAAAAAAACTGCGACCCACAATCAAGTCTTACTGAGTTATTTAAAATGATTTGATTTGTTTATGTGACCTTTACTCCCTTGCAGTGACTGGGATTGAGCGCAGTGTTTTTACAGTAGCTCCGCTGTGTTAGCACTTACACACCAGATGGAAACTGATCGTGTCGCCACTGGATGACATTTGTAGTTATTTCATTTGCCAGCATTGTCTGCTGGCATTTCTGCTGTGTACCCTTCTCCTTTAACAATGTCTGTTTCCCCCCCACCCATCCCTCCATAATGACCTCCATCTAAGCTTTGGCCAGCAACCCAGAGTTTCCCAGGGGGGCTGACCCTGGAGGAGCCTCCTCTTTGCCAGGGAGCCCTGAGCAGCAGGGGACCAGGGGAGAAAATGCCACTCTGTAGACTGTGCACTGATGGTGTCAGTGTTCGTCCAGTTGAGGGATAGACATTTGTGTGTGTGTGTGTCATGGAGGGAAGGTGGCGAAGGTGTGTTTCTTTCTTTGAGTGCAGAAGAAAGTGTCTGCGTGTAGTTGTGTGTTCAAAAATCATGCACGCTCACTTAAGTAGGTCCTCAAGTGTGCCTCCAATTTTAATCCATAAATGCATTATAGATGGCCCGGAAAAGTGTGAGAATGTGCAGCTGCTCAAGAATCTGCGTCATTTCACTCAGCTGTGGCTTCCCAGAGGAGGAAAGAACCTCACATAACATATACCTGAATATTTAGCTCTCCCCCAGCGCAGCATATACTACACAATCAAGAAACCACACTTATTGCAGCTATTCATTCAGCTCCTACTCAGTCCCTCTCTTTCCTTATACACAGGCACCCAAAGGAGATGGGAGTTCCTGTTAGGAGGGCAAAATAGCCTCATATTACAGGCCGGTAATATACAGCACAGTATAAAAATCTCCCTGAGTCGTAAAGGAAAAGTATGACTTTCCTCTTGAAGCAAAACTTTGTGAGGACTGCTTATTGTGTTTTTGGTTATTTCATTCAAAAATGGCCAATATGAGCCCCTGGTCATCTTCCCTATAGTTAAGAATACGTTAAGTCTAGCTAACCGAAGGTCAACACTGATCACTGGTAGGAGACGGGATATGTACAATGGTCTTCCAGCTATGTATCAAGAGAACAGAATCCATGTTGTGCACCTCATGATTTAAATACAGTGCCAATGTGGAGTGGCAATGCAGGAAGACTTCCCCTAATCATAATCATACTTCAGTCACCACTCACAGATATTTGGCACTGAGTGCTGGAGCCTTGGCTCGAAACAAACTCGATGGCTCTGCAGACTCAATGAACAATAATGACGTTGTTGCCTCGTGCTGGGTTTGCATTTTTCAGGTAAGGCACGGAGCTCCTACTGTGTGTATCGTGTTCATTTTGACAAACTGAATACACTACACAGCTATATATGAAACCTTATCAATAATGAAAAATATACATCAGATCAGTAATGACATTATATACATCTATGTGTACTTCTGTGTATTGTTAATAACACAGATATATGTGCATCGTGTCAGGTTAATTGTAGAACAAATAGCAGGAGAAAGATATAATTACTTCAAGCCTAAAATGTACCCTGTTAAAGGGCCACATTCTTCATGCTTTCTCCAAATAAAAGGCTGATTGTAGTATTTTGTCAAATAAACAGTCAACTCAGTGCTTGTGTATCAGTCATGTTCAGGAAAATACATTTTCATTTCTTATCTCCCAAAGCAGAGTATTGTGATGTCCCCATGAAAAGTACAGTTGGAAATTTCTAGCAAGATCAACAATAAAACAAGAAAACACCAACACCTGTCTGCTCTGAGCACAGCTACTGTCACCCCTCTGCCCAACCACGGAGCATGTACATATATTTGCTTTTAATATAAATTATACTCCGTAGATATACAGTATTCATATTATATCTATACCAAGATCCATAAATCTTGGTCAGAAGATTTGTGCAAGGCCCCTCTATCGCTGCTAATCCTGGCCAAATAGGTGTACCCTTCACCTGAACACTACATGGATCACAGTCATTATATCCAGCTGTTGCCTTTAATACCCTATTCACACTCTTCAAAAAGCAGTGAAATTTTGTTCTTATGTAGACAATTGCGTTGGTCTCCTTGGAGATGAGAATAGCCGTTATTACTGCCAGGCTGATAGTGAAGAAACACATGCACCAATTCTAGCCCAGCTAATTATCAGCTCCCAGCATAATTAAGGCTTATAGATGAGCAAACATAATTAGTAGGCATTATGCGGACCTAATGGGGGAGTGAACAGGTGAACATGTATTCAGTCCTTTGTTTATGAGCTAAGGGTATACTATAATGAGGCAGGAGAATAAAAGTTGATTAGGTATGACCTAAATGTGTCCTTATATTGCTTTGGTAGGGAATATGATGCAGTGTAGTTGCAGTACTGAAATCACTGCCGCGTTGTTGTTGACTAATCTACATGTGTCACGTATGACTGAGAGAGCTGCTGACATGACAGGATCAGAATTGACGGACTGAATCCTCATAGAGTACACCTCGTCTCAGTCAGTATATGGGCTGTATGTTGGATGATATATGTGTCAGAGTGGCAGCACGGCCGTACAGTGCCTCAGTAATCAGAATGTAACTAACAATGTGCTGCATTATTGGCCTTTAGGGGAAAATCATTGATCATCCTGTACGTATTGGTGCTGTAGCTTGTTTATGATGAGACATAGGAGGGCTGGGAAGCATTTGAGCTCATGTGGAGGGCCTAATAATTGGGCACTTGTCATCACTGAATGAAATAGTACTCCCAACGGCAGGACCAATCCTGTCCTACATGACACGTTCTGAAATACTACAGGAGTAAATCTGGCACAGCGTAAAAAACGACTCTGTGTAAGTGTGTGTATGTGGCTTGATGCTGCGTTTGTGTAGATGGAGTTGAATGCCTGGCAGCCACTACAGAGAGAGAACATAATAACATCCCTCCCAAAGAAAGTTGGCTACTTTGAAAACAAGGCCTAATTAAAGCAGTTTACCAGTTGTCTTTAAATAAGAGCATTTGTGTCCTTGCTCATTTCCCCCATGAGTATAAGATGCAGGGTTGTGGGCGGAGATGGGGGGGGGCTTAATTTGCACAGAATAATCCACTCCACTTGGCATGGCCTAATGAAAGTGAGATCAAAAGATTAGTTAATATTCAGCCACATTTATTAAACACAATGCTGATTGTGAGCAAACAGCCGTATTACACAGAACCCTTGTAGGGCTCCGACTATAGCTGATAAGCTTCCATTAAAGGGTTGCAATATCTCGTAGGCACCAATCAGGGCCTTGCTGGGAACATAATAATATTTATTCCCGCTCTGTTTGAAATCTAATTCTCTTAACAGATCAGCCGGAGCTTGCTAAGGAGATGTTACCCTGCCATAGCGTGAGCCTAATGGCCGAGTTTTGAGCCTCCCGCCACGATTCGACAGGGCTTTGATCGACACAGCTTGTAGAATCAATGTTGGAGGTTTGTTGTGAGCAGTTGAGTAGACCTTGTAGTGTCACTGAAACACATATTGTTGGGACTATTTTAAGGAAGGACAATGCAAGCGTTCCGGGTCGATGCTGAACAACCAAGTCTACAGTTCATCACCGTGGGGTTGATTTTGCTGTGAAGGTCAAAGAATCTATCTGTTTTCTGGTCACATATTCAATAGAAGAGTGGGTTTTTGTAGCCTAAGCAGCTTGAAAGAGGGCACAGCCATGCCCTGCAAGAAATGCATCATCACAGTTTTTGTCGAAGTCTTCAGAAAAGGAGACACAGAGGGCTTTCAGGTGATGTAACACACAGAGGACCTCAGTGATCAGACAGCAGTAGCTGCCAGCTGCTGGTTGCAATTTTTGGAAACCTACAACTTGTCTCCAGTGGGGAGATAATGCAGTACACGATGCTGACATGGGCTGGTTTAGACAGCCTGGTCATTTAAATATCGATGCACTTGACTGATTTTATGTTTAATGTCAGTTTGTTAGCGAGCAAATGTTCAAATGACGGTGACCCAGACGACCCAGTTTGTTTGTCATTTTTTACCACATAGACCACCCTGCACATTAATCCAACCACTGACACCAAGGAATGGAAATCGCTGCAATATGATTAGTTAATAAATCTGTCAATTTTAACACCTTCTGCTCCAATGACAGCGGTGCAGCTGTGCAAGCTGCTAGCCTTCACCAGTTACACCAGTGAGCGTCAATAAGAGAAAACTAAAAGAAATGTTTACGAAAGAATTACGGTAACTGTATTTACCTGAATTTGGCTCCATATTATATATTTATATATATAATAATATATTTTCTTATGTATTTAATGTATTCATACAAAACAAGTTTCCCTAGGAAATGCTTTTATAATGTAAGCAAAAAAAAACATTATGTTATGTGCTGCTTAATGATTAAAATTGTTCACAGCATTCTTAGGAATTAAA
Source organism: Sparus aurata (assembly GCF_900880675.1). Taxonomy (NCBI): domain Eukaryota; kingdom Metazoa; phylum Chordata; class Actinopteri; order Spariformes; family Sparidae; genus Sparus; species Sparus aurata. The sequence goes on from NC_044190.1 coordinate 11,479,858, forward strand.
TAACAGCTACCAGCTCCATCTTTTTTATGTCGAGAGGATTTTGTGGTACAAAATAATTAATATAGTTTGCTTACATGATAACCATGTATCATATCAATTGCATTTAAGTAATTAATAAAATGAATTCAGAATTATGTGAAATGAAAAAAAATGATGTATTGTTTTCTTTTATTGATATATCAATTTATTTTCTCCCAGCAGCATTATCCTCAGCAGCATGGGCCAATTTATTAAGCTTTAGTGTGCAATTTAATGACTAGGATAGATTTATTGCCTTTTTTATAGCCACTCTGTGCTGTTCAAAGCCCAGACTATGTGTTATCTCAGATTGGAGATACCTGCCAATATTCCCATTGTCTGTGGGAGTCTCCCTAATTATAACCAATGGTGGACTTGCATCCTCAAGTCTCAGCTTTACTTCCAGTTTCTGATGTTTGCTTTCTCATTCACTTCTCCCTAGAAAATCACATCACAATTGGCAGGTCAATTTAAATGTATGTGTAACACATAATGTGAGCTACACAGATCTGATAGAAGTACAAATTCAAGTTAATTGGGGTGTGAAAGCCTACAAAGGAGTTAGAACCTGGGCTGAAACAAGACAATTTACTGGATCACAGTATACAGTGGTAGACAGTCTACTGTATCTTTAACAGGTACCAGTTTAAACTGTGAGCATTTTTTTAATTGTACATTTATACCAGTAATTAAATTGATTTAATCATATTGGTTGAGGAGACTAGCAATATAACTGCAAAGCCTTTGTCAGAAAAAAGCGTATTATACACATGTATGTCAATGTACTGATGGATGTCTCCCACCCACCCCGAGCATACTCAGCGTGTGTTCTTGAAAATCACCAGGAAACCTCATAGTTTCATCTCCCTGCTGTGGACAGAACCCCTGTGGGTGGTTAACCTCTTCTACTCTCTACCCCAACTGTAAATGTCACTCCCCAGTGCAACTGACCACTAAGGCTGCCCTGCGTACATTATTAAAACCAGAACCCCATTTTAATACTCCCTCCTGGCGCACTCTCTCCCAGTCATTCTCTTTGTATCTCTCCTCTCTCTTTCTGTTTGGTAGATCCATACCCAGCAGGACACCTCTTCTCTGCAATATCAATCTCATTGCCTTATGCCAGTATTTCTCTCTTGTACTGTATGCGGGCATACTGTTCCTGAAAGCCTGTTGTTTTCATTTCCATTTAGTCTTTTTTGTGGGCTATCAGTCTTCACAGGTGTGGTGTTTAAAATGGCTCTTCTGAGGGAAAAAAAAAGCTTTAAAGGAGTCTTGCTGGTGGTTGCAGAGCTAACCAAAGGCTGGCTGGTTTGTAAAAAAAACCAACAGCTCAGCTGCCTTTTTCTCGGATTCCAGCAGTAAATAGAGTGAAGCAGCAATGCCACAGTCAATACACAATGAATATCTTTAATAACTGGCCTTCTGATTCATCCAAAGTGTACACAAGTCATTTTTCCAAAAAGGAAATAAATAAAAAAGAAAGATTATAATATAGTTGAATTTCTCAAAATGCAGAACAATTCTAATTGAATTGCCCTCCATTCTTGTGGTGACAGCATGATTTAGTGCAGCATGTGTGAAATTGTCTTCTTGCTGCCTTAAACTGCAATTTAAGTAAAAGATTTATCAAAACATTTTTCTTTGTGCATTTGATTTTTTTGGTATGCAACTTATTTTAGGAAATTCCATACTGTACATACTGTTTACATAAGTAAATATTTATGTAGTTTAGATGTTACAGTTTCAAGAATTTTAGTTGTATAGATATGGTTTAGATATTTACTCAGGCAAATGTGTAATTATATATATTTAAAGAATCTCAAACAGTAAAATTATTTAGTGTTCCCATGCACCTTTTTTCCTGTAGACATGAACAAGTAGCCTATGAATATTAAGGACAGCATGAACGTGGATACAGTCTATCTCAAGCAGTGCACATATGTATTATTATTATTATTATTATTATTATTCAACAGTTTCGTTCATCATTTGGTACCCCAGCTTTCTGTTTTGGATTTTCTATACGATCAGCCTTACTATTGATAACACAGAAATAAAATTGGTCACAACCCAGCAAAGCCCAGACAAAAGATGGGGCGCCACACGGAGCAACACAGTCGCCAGAATAAATGTTGGCAAGGTACATTTTTATGAAAAACCACAGATAAGTTAAACTATGGTTCTGGATGCTGCAATATAACAATATCAATAACAATAATCTTTTTAACCCTCTGGGGTATAATTGGCCGTTTTTGACTATTTTTGATTTTACCATTATATTTCACCTTGAAAACTATTTACCTTGCCTTGTTTGGTGTCATTATTTTCACCACAACCTCACATGTGTGACTGTACAGTTATTTTTTTATTTTGACATATTATAACACTATGGACCTAAAATCACAAAAAAACATAAAAAAAAAGAGTAGGAAAAAAAGAGTAGGAAAAAGTTTTTTTTTTTTACTGTGAAAACCACAAATATGCTCAACGAACCATTTTTATTACTTATAATGCAAACATAAATTGTGTTTGCTAAATATGTGCATACGTTTTTGAAATTTACAAAGTTATATGTAACTATTTACATTTAAATGCAGGCAATGCCTCAGGCTCAGGTCTGCCTGAGCTCCTCCAACTCAATGAAAAGCTGCACTGCCTGCTCCACATTCAGCTTCTCCTCATTGTTTTGACTCATTAAACAAAAAAAACGACTCCATTACACACTAAACACACTACACCAAACACTACATAACACACTGACTATGCACTTCAAACACGCTAAATGTCATAAATTTCCCCACCCCTTAAAACTCGCGATCTCTGTCACTGTCTCTGTGACCGGCACTACTGCTTTCACTTTTCCGCCCCGTCCCTTCCAAATTTTCCCCCCCGCCCTCAGCAACCAAATCACGTGGTTTGTCATTTTGTGATTAGCTGGTGTGGTGCCTTTTTCCACCAATAGGAACATGTTTTTTGCTTGCACTTCCTGCTTGCGGACACGTTCGTGAGGAAAGCACGATCTCTTTATTGTCTCTTCCTGCACCAAACGCACAGCAAACGTAACGGCAACGTTAGCGAAAAAGCGTGGCATACATAATATATCGTAAATGTGGTTTCACTTGGCCTATCAAGACGATTTAAAAACTGGTATATAGTTTGAAGGTTGCTCGAACACATGAAGTCAGAACCGAGACTCACAGAGGCTTCGTCTCGCTGCTTCGTCATCTTAAATTGGTCACGTGATTTGGACCGGCGCATCAATCAACCTCAGAGGGTTAAGGTCTTTTTTTTCTTGTCCCAATGCTGCATGCTCGTGCTTTGGTTAAGTTTCAACACAAAACACAAGTTTCTTAGGTTTAGGAAAATGTCATGTTTTGCCTTGAAAAATGTTTTTGATCACCACAAACACATCTGAAACACAACTGACACAAAAACATCTCTCAAGGTCTCACCCTTACAAATGCTGAAACTCAGATTTGAACTGTGGTTGCGGGCTTGGAAGCCTTGTTGCTGGTCACACAAATCCAAATGCAAGCAAACGTCCCCTAACCTGCTGGTGCTGAATGTAGGCATTGCAGAATGTGAGGAAAACCGTACTCTGTTTGCTGGTTTATAGTCTGTGTTGGGTCAAACACGCATATATCTTATTGGTTGTGGCTGCAACTTCTCTAGTCAAAGTGTACCAACATTGAACTTTAGGTGTAGCCAAGATGTGAGTTTGCTTCAACACTGGAAGTGGATGTTTTTTTGCCTCTTTGCTCGCGCAGAATGGAAGTGAATGGGAAGCAAAATATTTCCACAGTTAATTTTGTGAATATGTGCCCTCACTCGAGAAAAGGATCCCTTATACAGAAAAACCTAAATAGTAGGTGTGTGGGGGGTGTCACAGCTGGCTCTAGGCCATGACAAACAATAGAGACGCACCGTTCAAAGGAATAACAAAAACATGTTTATTTAAATCAATAATAAAGATAAATCAGACAATACAATAACATGAGGTGTGAGAGTCAGTATAATCAGTGGTGTAAGATGTGCATGCATGGTAAATATGGTGTGTGTGAATGTTGTGTGGTGCATAAAAGTAAAACCAAAAGACCTGAAGCTTAAGGCTGCCGCGTCACCCGAGAGGCAGGCGTCTGTCTGCAAGGAAAATAGAGAGAGACACAATGAATGAGAACCTGCTTATATGTCCAACCAGATCACCGGCCCAGGAGTCCTCAGTTACAAGATTGCCAGGCTGGCCTGACCCCTTGCCAACCAGCAACCCACTCCAGACCCCACTGTCAGACACCAACAGGGGTCGCCACAGGTGGGACATTTGTTAAATGGTTCTTTAATGACACTTAAAGGTGAGGGACCAGCAGGCCCTCCCATATGCATATAAAAATCTATCCCATGTCTACAATGCAGGGCCACAAAAGAAGCATTTGTGATTTAATACTTAGGGGTTGATGTTGATGAAGGTCTTGATGCACCTCAGGTTGGAAGAAGGGATTATGGGAAAATTACAGTATGAAGAATATTGAGTAAACCAAAAATAAATAATTTTCAATCATGCTAATTTGGCCATATAAAACTAAATTGCGCATGATGAGGGCTCTCGTCTATCAGCTTCATTCATCCACAGCCTCTGATGGATTCATTGAAAATAATGCTGTTTCAAGACCTTTGCCTGAAGCACTTTCTGGAAACTATGTTTGCAAAGTTATACAAAGAAAAGAAATATGCTCAGTGTTGACACAGGGTTTCTGCAGGTTTGAACAAGTCAAATTTAAGAATTTTTAAGACTTTTTAAAGACCATTTTGAACTAAATGAAGTACGAAAAAGTAAGGAAAAATAAAGTCCCATAATTACTTTAAAAAAATAACTAAATCTATTGCCATTCACAGAGCAACTCAAACAATGAAGAATGGAGTGAGTGAGTGTGTGTCAGCGTCATTATAGTTTTTACATTTTCATTGGTTTTTATTTGAATTTAGTTTTTTAGTTTGCTTTTTATTTCAGTTTAGTTTGAATTAGTTTATCAGGTGATTAAGAGTTTTAGTTTAGTCTTTATCTGGGAATTTCATTTAATTTGGTTAACTATAATAACCCTGGTGTGTGTGACACACCCACAAACCCTTTACCCTTACGTCACGATTTCTACCACCCAGTCCCGCGAAAGTGACTACGCCACGCGAGGTCACCATTTTCTCTCTGTCTTTCTTCTTTTTTGGGCATAGTAGCGGTGCATCCTCCAAAAAGAGGGGAAAGGAGCCTTTGAATTGGGACAGCCTTCATGTGGCGTTGTGATGTAATTGGCCTTCAAATGCTCCTCCGAAGGATGCAGACCCTGAATTGAGACACAGCATCAGTGTTCAAAATCCAAAACACCTCCGCTTTCAACGTCGGAGTTGAAACAAAGATAGTTTGGATGTCGCTTGGCTGCGAGATGGCAGAGGTGGCACAGAGTTCAGGGTTGAGCAGAATTGGACGAACTTGGAGCGGGAACTGGTGACAAAGGCGTACAAAAGTGTATGATAGCGTTACTTTGCTGAAGACTTTTAGAGGCTAACTGGTGTTTTTCTGATTTTGTGTGTTTGACACCAGGGCTTTCACACCAAGTGTGCCCAAGTTGAGGGTCCTCTTGCAGAGCGAACACTGCGCTTCAAATTCATTCATGAGGTATGGCTTTCAACCAACTGAATTCTGGTTGTTCAAGCCAACACTTGTTAAATTTACACTTTCCCATAGTTGATACTTTAGAAAGAAGTGCAACACACAGAGCTGACTGTGAATCCCACCAACACATTTCCCCAAAACAAAAAACAAACAAAAACAAAGGTGACAACGTATTTGCATTTAAGACATTTTAAGGCCTAAAAATGGAGATTTTTAGACTTTTTAAGACATCGCGGAAACCCTGTGATAATGAATATCCAACGTTTAGAATCGTGCGGTACCACTACTGCTCCAATATACAACAACAATTATAGGGATATATTATTAACACTCCAACCCATCCATGGAAATAAAAGTGGATTCACAATACTGGATAAAGTCACAGTAAATCCTTTAGGATTAGTTAGGTAAAACTAACTAGTAACAAACTAATTACACTGATTATTTTGACGGCAGAGGAAAATATGGAAAGAGCTTGATCAATTAATAGATCAAGATTGGATTATGGTTACTCAATAGATAAAATCAAAAACAGAAATGTTTTCTTGGGTTGAAAAAACAACAGGTCAGTGTCAGTGTCATGTAGGGCTGCACAAAAAATCGTTAAAAAATCGCAATCTCGATTCACACATACACGTGATCTTATTTCTACACATAGCGATTCTGAAGCATTTTATATTTCGAGCCGAATCACAAACAAATGCTCCTATTTTCCTCCCGGATTTTTTGAAGCACCCCCAAACGCAGCACGGCCGCTGCCTTCTCCCTCAACCTGTGGTAAAGCGTCTTTACAACATGTGATTCAGTGGAGGAAGCCCACTTGCAGTTAAGTGTTTGGAAGGAGTGAGTGAGAAGCCGTTTTTTTGACAGGGCAGCAAGCCGCCAATCTGCCCGTCCTATTGACGGCTAGGTCCGCGGTTTTAGACAGAGGGCCGCAAATTGGGGGTCTGTTTTGGTCCGCCGATTTGCTACCTCGGACGGTACACTTATTTCCGCCTCGACTGCTAGCTTGTTGTTGTAGCGACAAGCTAGGAACTGTCGCTACTTTCAAATTAAAAGCCCCCCGCTAAGAACCCAGTTCTAAACTCCAATGGGGTGTAATGTAAAGCTCTTACTTTGAAGACAAATTCGTTGTCAACTGTTCGCAGCCCAACTTCGGGCTTCACGTCACGTCACATGTTTACCTCTACCTCTGAGGCGGCTTTTGGAAAAGGAAGAATATTATGCCTCCGTTTTAGAAAGCCGATCACAGCAGCTATCACATATCACCTAGCTTAAGATACGGCCCCAATAAACACTGTACAACATGAGGTATTAGAGGATGCCCCCTCATCTTGGAGACTCATTTTTTTTTTACTTTTGTAAAAATCATTTCTCATCCAATGATAGAACTAACAAAACAAAAAAAAACATTGTAGTATGGCAGAGGCATACTACTATGCCTCTGCCATACTACAATGTTTTTTTTTTTTTTGTTCAAGTTCATCAGTGCAATAAACATTTTGTGAAAAAAATCGTGCCAGAGAATCGTGATCTCAATTCTAAGCAAAAAAATCGTGATTCACATTTTTTCCAGAATCGTGCAGCCCTAGTGTCATGTCAGTTATATAGCTAATCTGACACTATCTAACCTCAGCCCTGACTGCACTGTAAATGAGCAGCTAGCCCACCACTCACCTGGTCCTTTAAGGTGCAGGTAACTGACCTTGAGTCATAATATTCTTGTTGAGCACTCTTCAGTGAGATTGCAGTCACCTTCAAGTGTCACAACAAGATAAGATCAATGCTCAAGACATGATTCTTCAGCCACTTCCACTTCCATAAGCATTGGTTCACGGCAGTCTTATTGCTTGCTTCTGCTTTGGTTGGCATCATTTGAAGCTGGCTCTTGCCACCCCTGACTTTTGCTATGTTGGTACGCGTGAGAGCTGTGGCGGCCCCTCTAGCGTCTCTCCAGTTAAGGAGCCAGCCTTTGAAAGGAACTTGTTAGATGAGTACAACATGAAAGATGACCATCAAATCTACCTGAAAGATCTGCTAGATTTGATGGTCACCCCCTTTGACTGCAATCCACGCAACAACCCCCCTGATCCCTTGGAATTGGATGTGCAACTAACACTGAGTTCCACCTATTACTGTAAGGATACTGACAGGGTCTGTCTGTCCACCGGAAAATAATGGCGTAATGGCTGTTTGTTTGACCTCCGCTAAGCACCTGCTCAGGTTGTATGGCTAGTGGCAAGTTGGCAACCCAGTTTTTGTGGAGGGCTTCCTTTACCATATCAGCGATCATTGGACAAAGATTGATGGTCAACGAGATTGTTGAGGTCGAAGTATGGTCGAATCGATTTGGTTTTGTTCCAATGGCCTAAAATCACAAAATACAAATCTGCCTCAAATAGCTTTGCAATCAGCACAGCACAGCAATCTTCTATCTTTAAAATATAGAGGATTTATTGTTTGGATGCAATAAAGTCTCTAAAATAGAGATAAAAGCTTTAACAGCAGGAAAACATGGAAAAAACTTTGGAAAGGGCTACAGAAAAAGGATTGCTCTTCCAGGACGAGGTGCCTTCCACATAATGTCTTAGGTCTTTTCTGTCAACTTTGTGAGATGCAAGTGTGCCTTATATGTGCCGGGTCATTCACTGCTGGAGGAGCTGAAAAAGGATGGGTTGCACTTCCCTGACTCCTTGAGAGGGACCACATCTTGGATGGGGTGAACTCCTTTCCCTCACTAAAGTGGAGTGAATGAAGGGGAAGCAAAGTTGGGTGTCTTTCCTTTAGCTCTCCATATCAATTCTCCCTTTCCTGTCAAACATCATTCAGAAAATGGTCACCCCAGGTAAGAGACTCCTTAGGATGAGGCAGTTTCTTTCCCTTACACTTTGTCATGCGCAGCTATCAGTTTGTTCTCTGTTTTATAACTTCTAGGACATACTTGCATCTGAATGGGCTGTGAGTGGATTGATCTTTCCCGGGGTGAAGAGGTAGACCCCCTTTCAGCTAAACCAATAGCTGTTCCAGTGAGTCAGTGTACTACTCCATCAGAACTTCTGGTTGGATTGTTGATCAGCTTCGGGGCACCCTGCCGTCACCTTTTCAGCATCGTACCTTGGAGGGCTGTGTCTGACAATCTCCATAACTTTTCAAAACTGATCTAACACTCTTATCCATTACAATCGATTGGCCAGGCGTGTGGTGGTAAGTGGTTTTCATGTGTAAGACTGACTGCAAAACTATCAATGGGAGATATTGTCTAAAATTACAGACTGTGATAACGTACAATTTCAGGTTTTTCAAGTCACCTTTTAGTGTGCCCATTTGAACAATGGGTGGCCGGAACTGAATAGGCTGGCTGCCAAGTTGGCTGAGGTCAGAGACAAACAGCTTGTCACTCAAATAAGAATAGCTGTATCACATTAAAATCCTCACTGAGTCTCATTCCCAACTTCTCAAATACTGATGCTTTGGTTGGTGGCAGGCCCAAGCTGTCAACCCGAAATATCATTATTTGATAGGTTGGACATGATACTCAACAATCAAATATTTAACAAATTGGACCTTTATATGTCAGTCCACCTTTGTTGCCATTGCTTTGGCTAAACCCTTTTAATTTAATCAGCTTGGCTTGGATCATGAGGGGTTATTTACCATCAAAAAGCCTAAACTGTACACGCTGCATTGCTTTAAAAAGGGTTTGTCGAAATGAGTTATTTTCTAGCATTGCCTAGCTCTAAGGCTGTTAGAGGGCTACTCATAGAACTGGAGTTACGCTCAGGTAACTTTAATATTTCCCTTATCTTTTGGTTACAATTAGGCCTTGACCTTTTCTGAGCAATCTGTGGTGTATCTATGACAGTCAGACAGGCTGAGACGTTTATGTGCAAGTTCCTGATAAAGTGCTTCCTCTGATGGAGCATTTAGGCCTCTTTATGGATATCTGTGAAGCCTATGGAATTTTGGGAGATAGAGAGGAGGACAGAGAGCTGTTGTCTACATTATCAAACGTATCATCTGTGATAAGTCCAAGGTTACCTTTCTTGGAAAAAATCAATCTGTTGGTATTGCATACTTAATTCAAACTTGAGGATTTTCCCTTCATGGCATAGCCAGCAACCGTCATAATTTAAAACAAAAATTTAAAATTGCACTGTCTCATCTAGAAACACAATAAAATACTAAACCGATACACCCTCTCCCCAACCCTTGCACACATCTCAAGACTGTGACAGTGCTTGTCATCACTTACCAATTGTTATATGTTAAATGTTGTTGGCAGAGAGTCTTCTTTATGCAGAGGAAGTGGTAAATGTATAACCTAAGGATAAAATAATGCTGTAGCAATTGAGCTGAGAGAGGCTGCGGTTGGCAGATTGATCAACTGCTTCAGACCAGGGGCATGGTCTTCATTCACTTCAGCTATGAAATGACATTGTCAATTTGCATCCCGAGCGGTCAAACACTCTCCTCCTGATGATTGAGATGACAAATGTTCAGTGTGTCGTGATTGCATTGCAGCATTTTTTTGTTACATGACTGTAAGTGAAAACATCACAGATGCACAAACCATAGACACCTAAGACGAATTTCACGGTGGCTTAGAAACAATTTCACTGCTCATGCTGAAGGATATTTTAAAGTGCATTGAGCATGGAAGACTGGAAGCTGAACAGAAGATGATTTACCGTAACGAAGCCAAACAGAACACACCTTCAAAGAATACAGGACTAATGTGTGACTGCAAATGCATTTTATGGGGTAAACATGTCACAAATAGATTTCACACACATGTGCCGAGGCTCTTACATGCATGTGTTTACAGTATGTTTACAGCTTACGCAGATTGATGCGTGTGTCTGTTCGTGTCTTTGTCCTCTGGTGCCCGTGCGGTCTCTTACATTATTCTACTCCTATCATGCAGAAATTGCCTGGACAGCCATTTGGCTCGTGTTTGCCATCCATTTGTAATCTGGATAGAGGGGCCATGACTGCTCGGGCCTCGGGACAGCAGCAAAATCAATTGGCTAGAAATGACATCTGCCAGAATCTGCCACCGGAGCGCTCGTAGGTACCATAAATGAAATCACAAGCCCTAATTGTGTGCTGATTTATTCACTTGTCTGAGTGCATCACGGCTGGACCAGATAGTAGCCTCAGAGCCCTGTCTGTGCGCTTGGTCATACATAACACATTTATTTATTTACCCACCGCTTCTGATTCACAGCATCACTGGGGGATATACTGCCCCCCCCCCCCCCCCCCCCCCCTCGCCTTCCCCTCCACATTTGATTAATTCAGATTTTTTCCCCTCCTTTTCTTGGTGGCGTGTAAAATGAAATGGCTGTGGAGACAACTGTCACTTGGCTCAAGTAAGATAAATATGTTGATGCCTGAAGAGGTTAGAGCATGCTTGCGTGTTTGACTGCATTCGGAATAGAGATGTTTTGTCCAGCATTCTTTTGGTTGCCTTTTTGAGGAAATCTGCTGCAGCTTTTCGGCAGCTCTCGCTATAAGGGAATGTCTGTCTGAATGTATGCATGTTAACTGCATATCTCAAGAACTGTTCACCTGATCTGCTTCACCACTTGACAGTTGTTTGTTGCAGAGGGCCAAGGAAGGTGCAGTGTTGAATTCTGTGGAATTTGTACAATCTAAATATTTCTGGAATTAACAGTCAACACTGCGTCAGGAGTCAGTGCTCTGTCTTCAAAGTCATGCAGAGTGAACCCAGGCTCTCAGTGTCGGCTCTCACGTGATCTCATGGGTAAGCGGACGTCAACAAAATGGAGATTAGCATGGTGCAAAAACTTGCTGTAGTAATGTGTTGCAGTATGAAAAAATCCAAAGTAGGAGGTTAAACAAGTGTGGAGGATTGCTGAGACAAGGTTCACACAGGTATTGTATTCTCCAAGGAGAACTGGATGTAGGTTTTCTATCATTAATATGACAGATTCTCAAATGTGTTGATTTGCTGCCATCCTTTAAATTATTTCTTAGGTCAGAGTTTTGGACTATTTTTTGGGGCAAAACAAGCATCAAGAAGGTGTCGCTATGGGCTCTGGATATTAACATTTTTCACTATTTTTCGGAATTTTTCATTAATTAATAGATCATCCCTAATGAAAATAATAAGCTGCAGTTCTGAACAAAGAGTTCCAAAGGAGCTCCACCTCGACCATCTACCACTCTAAAATCATGCTCTTACATTGATCCATCAATAATAATAATGTGCTCGTACAATACATTTAAGTGTAGAGTTTGTGGTATATGTACATTTAATAAAACATAGGAACTGAATACTTCATGTGTCAGTTGTGCATGTGACATTTTGACAAAAAAAATGGCATCACTATGAGACCACAGAGGAACTGAAAGCACACAGGACATAATTTTCACCTTATATACTCTGAACCTCTTCTGCTGACCCTTGATAAAAGGCCCCCATTGTGATATTTCCTCCATGCCGCCAGACTCTTTCAGGGCAGAAGTCTGCTGAAACTTTAACCTAGCTCTAACGCAGGCCTAAATAAAACATGAAACAATGCCTGCAAAAGTGTCTGTGAGGCAGTAGAACATCAAAAATTGATACAGCCTCCGCAGGCCAGACCGAGAAATTTATCTAAGCCCTAGAGTTCATCTCGCTCTTCCTGTCACCTAGGCGACAGTCATGGGAGGTTACAAGCATGCCTGAGATGATACCACAGGAAAAAGAGATAGACAAGGGAGAGAACCCTGTTTTTCATTATATTATGGCTATGGGAAAGAAGTAAATAGAGAGAGAGAGGGAGGGACAGGGATGGAGCTGAAGGAAATGGACTTATGGAAGAAGAGAGAGAGATAAAGGCGCAGAGAAAGAGAGGGAGAGAGAACAGATCAAATGTGAAAGCAATTTTTAGGATGAAAATAAGTAAATGACTTCCCAGAAATTGGGCAGAAAGTGGTATTAGGCATACGGGACAGAGTCAAATTAGAGAGCTGTATTTGTGTTGCTGAAATCTGCCTTTGATGAAGCCATCTTTAAAATATCCAACACGTCATGGCGGATCTGACTTGAGTGACATTTTCCAATATTTGTCCAACATTGCTGTTAGCGACATCAGAATGTGTGAACATGGCAGGGGGTTGGCCAGTGGGGAGATGGTGCTACGGTATCATTTAACGCGGTGAACAGCCCTACCTTTTCCAGCTCATTAGCCATCCCCTTCTTTGTCCCAGGCCATTTGATAGCAGCATTAATCTACGGCTCCACTAGGCTTCCTCTCCCTATTTACCGGTATTTCATAAAGATTACACCACTCAACCGTGTAAATGTATGCTTTTTTTTTTCCTACCTCCCCCTCCTAACGTGAGCCGTCAAACTCCATAGAGTGCCTTGTACAAACTTCTGCGACATACGGCAGATTAAACAGTGCATTTCCCCAAAAGCCCAAAGAGATGAGAGGCGAGACTGAATGAAAGGTGATCAAAGCTTTTGCCGGCAAAGCCTTGTCCCTGCTTGTCTGTTTTTCTCAGGATGCTGTGTGTGTTTACCACCAACCTGGATGGCACACTGCCATGAACACTGCTGTCCTTTGATAAGGATCACCTGCCATTTGATTACAGTTACTTGATTGTCTGTCAGGACGGCATTAAATACCGTGACAGCAACGTCATGTTCTGTCTGCCACTAAAATAATTTTTAACTTCTTTGCCATTTATGAGTGCCTCTGTTATAGTGAGAAACCCAACAATAGCAACACTATACATATTTTAAATGTGCATTGTAGGGCTTCTATTTTTTAACCACTTGAAAAAACTGCTTGTAGAGACAAAACTGAAACGCAGGCATTGACATGTGTCTTTAAACCTGAACTGACTTCACTCTAGTTCTCCAAAAAAATACCAGAAATAAAGACGGAAAAAAGTCTTACATACAGGAAACTTTGGCATATGGAGCCATACACGGCTCTTAAGGGTAGGTAATCCTCAGGGAAGAGAGCAGCTCTTTGTCATGCTGAGCCCACATCATAAAACACCGCAACTACTTTGTCACAAACTTCTTAGAGCCCAGTTTTTTTTTCTATGGATAAAGCAGCAGCTCTGTGATCAGTCTGGCAGACTCCGTCTCTCATGGGGTATTCTGACTTTTTTATGGGGGAAAGACAGGAGACGCAAACTCACTCTGCCTAGAGCTCGCCATTCATCTAGACATGAGAGGTTTGGGCGTATTTGGCATTTAGAGAGTCGGCGGCATGTTTGAAGGTGAGTCCATTCATTCTCTTTTTCCTGCAAGGGTTTGCACTGTATAATGAAACCTGAAATAAGTTGTCTAACAATAAAAAGGCAATTCCATCTTTTTCTGTTGCGGCATTTTACTGTGATGTGTCTTTTCTAAGGTTTAGCTATGCAACAGCAGGTGTCTCTCCTGGAACGAGCACAATTGTTTAAGAATGAAAACGCCTTTAACAGCTCAGCTTCATCAAGTAATGACATTGTCCTGATACTACAATTTAACTAAGAAAAATATCAATACCATTTATCAATACCACAGAGATATATTGACATAAATATAACAAGGTTATGCACTCTTTATTTCATTAGATTAGTGTCTGTGGGTCATCTCACTGTTCATATATTCAGAATCATGCATCAATATATTGAATTTATTTGAGACGAGTAATAAAAGCATATAAAGGAGATACAGGCATGCATCCACATCATGTACAGGCATTTTCCTTTTAAATCTTGAAACACAGTTGGATGGAAAAAAATACAGAGAATTTTATCCTTTCCTCAGTCCCATCTGGTCAATATGCAGTTCAATTCCAGGCTATTATATTGCCCCAATAGAAGACAGTGCCTGCCATTCCCCATCTTCCATTAGATCTGTGTGACTTCAAGACCTGTGACTTTAAGACTGATATTAAACCAGATATATCTGGTTTAATATCGTCAATATCTACCAGAGATAGCATCCACCACTTTGACAGCATTGTTCAACCAATACGAATGAACTGAGGCTAGTTCAGGGCTGAAATGCAGCCCAGCCACCAGGATAAAATGTTAGCACTTAATGTTTACACAGATATGTTCACAGTGGTAGCTGTCATAGGATAGGTGCCATATTGACATTACTGCAAAACATGTCACATCACATTCACATTACACGTTTATGACCTGACTCTCTCTCAGAAAGTGGAGGAGACGTCTGTCGAGCCAGCCGCGTTGTTTGAGTCTGTATTTCAGCATATGCAAGCTTGATACCGTTCAACAGTTTTAAGGAGACCTCCGACAGTTTCCAGCTCTGATTGTTGAGACAAAAACTAGATATTCTGACAGGAAGTCAGGCCATGTGCAGCTGTGTTTGTGGCGACAATATCAACTGTTGTTAAAGACACTTCGGAACATCTGAAGCCATATTTGTGGTGACCAAAACCAGTTTTTCAAGCCAAGCTATGATGTTTTTCCTAACCCTAACCAAGTTGTTCTTGTGCCTAAACCTACCAAGACCATATGCAAAGCATTGTGACGAGAGAGTAGTAGAAAATTAAGCCTGAGGAAATGTAAATTAGCAACTTAAACAAAGGTAAAGTCTTACTTGTTTGTGGTTTTGCAGAAATGTACGTGGCCAACATTTATCCTGGCGATTGGGTTGAGACATGAGTGATCATTTATTCTCCCAGCAAACTGTGTGCAGCACATCACTTTTAGAACTGCCATGTTTAATTTAAAAAAAATCCTTTAATGGTAAATCACCAATACCTTGTTTTATAAGTTTTTCAAGCGATCCAAGTGTGCCAAGCATGGCCAAGTTATGAAGGAAATGCGACTACACAGCTTTGTATGTGTAGTTCTGCTCAGATCTGACACCTCTGAATAAAAGACAGCTTTGCGAGGATGTGTGGGCGGCAGAGAATGGACAAATAAGATACATCACAGAGGTAAATGGTCCGACGTTTGTTTAACGAGTTATATCGGGGAGCCATCAAAGGCCCGCTGGTTCAGCTAACACGTTCGGCACGCGTGCTTATCAACGTGTCACTGAAAGCCCCTACCCCGCCCATCCCACTTCCCCTTCGCAACAGATGCTGCATTGAAACAACAATTAAATGTGCTAGCTTCCTCATCTGATGTGAATGGTTGATGTCATTGCAGGGCCATCCACCCACACACACAAGTCTTGTTTATGCACAAACAGATTAGCCTGTGTCTCTCTGTTCCATTTATTGCCTCATTCAAGATGAGAGCGTGTGACCTCACGCGTGCCATCATACAGTCATCATGGTTACAGTGGAAAACAATAAATCTGCATAATTTTTATGAGGGCTCAGTGGTTCCAAAAAGAAGGCTGATGAAGAGATGGATCCAGTATGTTTGTTATTCTCAATCCAACTTAGGCCGACTGCCGAGGAGCATTGTGCAAATTAAATAACTTGATATTTCCACAGAAGGGTCTCCTCACAGTGTGTGTTCAACAGAACTATTTAGCATCATATTTATATGAAAGCAATTACAGTTATAACGCCAACATATGAATAAGCTGCCCCCCAAACACCTCCACCCACTTTCTGGATGGAGAAAATACAGAATGATTACAGACCATTAGGCAGAGCCTGAGGTAATCATGCCAATTCTGCCCACCAAAATGAGAGGAGATGTAACTTTTCCACAGAATGGAACGGGTTTTGTTTTGGAGGAGGACGTGGCTGTCAATAAGCATGGCCATGATAGTGTGGAAGTACTGCCAGTTCTAATAAAGCAGCAGAGAGATCACCCCAATGAAAGGTGACCTTGGCATAATTGAGATTCATCACAGAGAAAGCCAGGCGGCTGAAGTGACAGAGAGGGGAGTGAATGAGAGGGGGGGGGGGGGCTAAAAACACAACATAAATACTACTTCCATTTTATGGGGGAGCAGCCAACTGTTGGTTGGGCGGCAGGACCTGAATCTCAATGTCAGTGACGGTATTTTTTTAGGCGAGGAGAGCAGGCTTATAGGCAACTCAGATCCTCCCTGCCTGTATTCTATTTTTGCAGGCGGCACATGTGTAACATGATAAAAAAAGAAAAGAAAAGAAAAAGGGGAGCCCTCCACATGGACGCAGAGAAAGGGCCTGATTTAGAGTGGTGTGTACCCTCTCTGGTTGAGATAACAAACTGGCTGCATGTTAGGAAGCACATGTTTTGACCACCGCGAAGGACAATGACAGCTCTCCGTCACGTTTTAACTTGTGTGAAGCAGCATGGCACTGCGCAGTGTTAAAGGCACTCTGGAGGGATGCAAACACAGCGAGGGATGAATAGAGGTTAGAGGGGGGTGTTGGCACGTATGGGGATGGATTATAGTGTCCTTTCAGGCCTGCACAATATGCTTGTTTGGGTCTGGGCTAGAGCCTTCACCACCAGCCACACAGAGCTCCTGTGCTGGGGGGTGGGATCCCCCCGACGTCCAAGGTTTTCTATGGCCTACAACAATGGCCCACATTCTGGGTCCACAACCCACCTGGCCTTGTCTGATAAATGGTTTTGAAAGAGGACACACACTGCACCCAGTCCAGTGTGGAGCCCATGTGCCCAATCATGTCACTGTCCGGTGCTATATTCTATTTATGCTTCTTCCAGGATGAATATTCCACCATCTCTTTGACATCAGATACTATCAATACCTCAGTCCAGCTTTTATTGGTTGAACCATTTGCCTGTCGTTGTTTATGAACAGCAAGGTGTTCCTTATTGAAATCAAGGATCTAAGGACAGCGGGTGTTGTACACAGTACAGATTGTAAAGCCAACTGAGGCAATGCAATTTGTGATTGTGGGCAATATAGATACAATTGACCTGACTATGAGTTAATTCAGGAATACTCATCAGCATAAAGTTGAGGAACTTGACGGTTTTAAAAATTGCTATAAATCAAAGCAGCTGAGACCCAAATATGCCTTCTTGGAGTCCCTAATATTGGTCAAGCCTCATAAACAGATTCCTTAATTATAATAATGCAATTATCTCATTAGGCAACAGTATAGTGTCTGTGATCAGAGTTTGTTGCCTCCTACATGTTTTTGTCTTCGAACCCTGCATTAAAAGTTTGCAGCGTAGGCGCACAGGCTCAAGCTAGCATCAATTTGTTCAGACCTTGAAAAGCTCTTTGGAACCACAGAGGACCTTATACAACAGTTTGTTCACTGGCGTGGTAATACTCATCATGACGAGTAAACTTCCTGTGTAAAATCCCCTTTAGTTTGAGCTCTTGAATTTGAATTGTGACCGTCATCAGAATTTACATCCACCCATCCCTAACTGCTTAGGCTGGAACTGATTCCAGCTGATACTGGGTAAGAAGCCGGTAAACCCTGGATGGGTCACCAGTTCATTACCTGGTTAACATATAGAGACAAAACACTCTTCATACCTACAGTATAGCCAATTTAGATATACTGATTAACCTTACTTAACATAGTTGCCATACATGGTGAGCTTTGAGTCACACCCATCTGAATTTCTTCTTGTCTAAAAAGGACAAATCTAGAGTAAAGCTGTGCTCCTGTTTTACTACTGTGTGACTTGGGCTGATAGGTGAAAAGCCAAATGTTGCAGGATTGTGCCTATATCAGCAGAGCGGGGAAGAATTAGAGGTAGTCCAAGCTCATTAAGAAAAAAGAAAACGTGTGCTGATGTGGAACAAACAACAAGTAGTTACTCGCATTTTCTATAATTAACCGGCTTCATAATCGTGTGAGGATTAAAAGGCCAACTAATGACCAAAAAAATGGGATTTGGTAAAATCAGAAAGGATTAATTACTTCTCATACTTTGCAAGGTGACAGTAATTACTTTCATCCACTCCAACAAAAAAGGGAATAAAATAATTGGCAGACACTTAATTAAAGGTTACGGCTTTGACGTAATTGTGAAAGACAAGACAATTAAAAGTCCTCTTATTCAATCAAGATACACATGGAGTAATTGGTGTGTTGCTCTCCGGAGGGCTGGCAAATGTGGGCTCTGTGAAGGGTGGACGGGGTTTGGTAAACATGGAGAGGATAGAGAGAACGATGTATTGCTACATCCTCTAACCTATCCAGACAAGGTTATTGCGAGGGTTCAAACTTTAGAAGGACCCAGGAGGGAACTCAGCCCCCTCTATAACAGATTATGGTGAGCCCCATAAGAATTGAGAATGTGAAAACCTCCCATTAATGTCAAGGTTATATCAGTGAGACGCCTCAAAAAGTCAATGGGCGTTCTCCCGAGAGGCTCTTGTGATTTGTTACCTGGACTTTTCAGACAGCGCTACCTCACAGACGTGGAGAATCTGGTGGAGATGAAAAGGCAGGCCAGACAATCAGACACAAGAGGAACAGAGTCAATTTAATGATGATATGATCCAGTACAATTCAAAACCAACTTAATCTGCACTGTAATAATAAATCAGTCTAGATGTGACACCATTTGATCGTTTGCAGTCTTGACTGACTGTAACTACATTAAAATGAAACATTAACTCTATTTTAATTGATATTCTGAGTACGGTAATTAAATCAGTACCACTGAAAACTAATACCACACAATATTGTCTGATATATGATATCTGATATATACCACATATTCACTGAAATTCTGCAGACTTAGATTGTTCACTAAGCGCCAGTCATCGAATTATGCGTTTATTTTTTAAAATAAAAACAGCTAGTATTAAAGGAGAACTTCGGTCGATTTAAACATGCAGCTTCATTGCTCAAGCTACCCTTGACTTGCCAGTACCGAAGACACGAACAGATTTGGTCCAACCATTACAGAGCTCCGTGAACGGAGACTTAGCATTGAACGCTAACAGCATGGGGTCAGAACTTTACACTGTGTTTTAAGCGTCTTAACATGCTCCACATCTCACACCAAAAGTTATGCAACATCAGCAGACACCTTAGCACACAGCACTGTAGCGTGTATGACTCAAAATGAATAAAAAAGTAGTTAAAACAGTGTGTTTGTGCAAGCAGCTACTTACCTGTTTGTTGACATCCGCGTCTTCCGGTAGCTAGACCAAACTAGTCAATCCGTCGAGCGTGCGCTTACTCCCTCACTGGCGGAGAAGGAAACGTATTCCAGCATTTTCGTGTTTCTATTCATAATGTACATGTCCATGTTACAGACTGTCACGAGCCATGAGCCTTACAATAGCCTGTTAAGCCTGTTAAGTGCACACTCGGTGGATATACTAGTTTGGTCTAGCTACCGGAAGACGCGGATGTCAACAAACAGGCAAGTAGCTGCTTGCACAAACACACTGTTTTAACTACTTTTTTATTCAGTTTGAGTCATACACGCTACAGTGCTGTGTGCTAAGGTGTCTGCTGATGTTGCATAACTTTTGGTGTGAGATGTGGAGCATGTTAAGACGCTTAAAACACAGTGTAAAGTTCTGACCCCATGCTGTTAGCGTTCAATGTTAAATCTGCGTTCACGGAGCTCTGTAATGGCTGGACCAAATGTGTTCGCGTCTTCGGTACTGGCAAGTCAAGGGTAGCTTGAGCAATGAAGCTGCATGTTTAAATCGACCGAAGTTCTCCTTTAACCTTTGCAATTGCCTTTGTTTCAAAACAAAAGTGTATTACTGAGGAAAACATTGTCTTTTTGATTATTTATGATAAGTAAATACATTTTGTGCCTTTATTACAGTCAAATGTAGTTTGTCAATTAATATTTTTCTCTGACAAATTCACTAGGAATGCTTTTTGACTAAAGAAATACACTAATCAAACACTACATTTTGCCGTTCCCAACTTTGCTTGTTAATGAGGCGAATAATAGCCACTATGTACGTCCTCTTCTGTGCATAACGTACTTATATCATCACTTGATACGGTCTGCAGGAGGGTAACTTTGGTGGAGGTAGAGAGGGCGGGCCCAAGAGAGAGGAGGAGTGGCCAACATGCTGGTTTGTTTTGGTCTAACATGCTGCTGAACTGTGACCACTAGTTGTGTTTAATTCGGCATTTGGGACCTTTAAGTTTTTTGCAGAAATATACATTGCCAACTCCCATTCTGTTGATTGGGTTGCCCTGCAGGCTAATAATAAAAAATATCACCTTGACAGACACAACAGACAGGCAGACATACACCTGGACAACAACCTTATTCAGTCTGAATCTTATAAAGCCCATAAAAAGTCTGACTCTCCACTGAAGTGCATGTAAGAGGCCATGACTTCTTGTCTGTGGTATCTAGGTCAGACTTAATCAAACGTCAGATCCTCAACCCAAATGACTGATTCAGAGAGCAGCCATCACTCATGCCTGCCTCCTTATGGTCTGCTCACAGAATCAGTCTCTCTCCGCTTTTCCATCTCCCTCGCCGATCTAATGGACAGTAGTTTGGATCCCTCCTCAGGTGTAGCAGCCAAGGTAATATTCCCCAGGTATCCTTTAATTACCTATCATTTAGTATTCATGGCCCACGTATTCATCACCACTTTGCTCATTGCTCACTGGCTGAAAGATGAGGATTCTCCTCAACAATATGCACTTTCCAAATGGAATTAACCTCCCCAGGAAGAAAACGGGTGAAGAAAATGAAAGATTTGCCTGGACAGGCAAGACAAGAGGAGGTTTGGCTGATGAATGACAACGAAGCTGACTTGATACGGCATAAATAGGTCACAATAAGGCTTCAACTGTGCCGATTGAGAGGAATGCATTTCTTATCAAAGAGGTGCTTTGCATCCACAGCATTGTTTTTCTTCTACATGACATTAATTAACAAAGATTCTCAGTATAATTGCGCAGGGTAGAGCTAAATGCTATACTGTCTAACTACTCAAGAGCTATTAATTTTTGACTGGCTATGCATCCAACAATTTGCTATATGTTAAGTTAAATGTGTTAATTTACATAGTCGAAACACCAGTCTCTCATAATTGGCACATTGTTAGGTCATCTGCTCATCTCATATATTCTCTGTAAACAGACTGTGATGTTATTTTGTGTCCAATCACACCAGATTGATAATTAATCTGCCACATAACACAATTTCATCAGACCCACATTCTTCATAATAGAAAATATTTTTCAACAAATACTATTTTGACATTTTCTCTTCCGTTCCTAGTGATCAAATAGAGTTATTACAGGAACTGTCATGCACTGAGACAGGAAATCCTATCGTGGGTTCTACAGTAATTGCGCATCAAAAGAACAGCAAGCTGTATGAGTTATAATGCGGAAAATATGAGAGTGTGAAATCCACAGCTTCATAGCCGTACCAGAAAACCTTTGTTCAACTGGATCTGCCTTAAAGGAAGGAACAATCTAATCAAAGCTTGTTCCCCCTGAAGAATACCGTTAATGAGTTGCAGCATTCTCGACATTTTCATTCTGTCTTGTGGGTATATATTCTAATAATTCTTGATGTCTAATTACCGCGGCGGAGAAAAAAAAAAGCTGTTAAATGTTCTAAAGATGGACAGCGTCCATGTGTGGAAGCCATAAGACGTAATGACACTGTCACTGATATGCATTCCTTATAAAGCTGACATTTAGTGTGGAAAACATTGTGCGATTTTCTATTGCACGGACACAGCAGATGTTTAACAAGTCAATAAATCAAATGTTGTTGTTTCTGTAGCAGCAGCATTTTGCTCCATTTATTAAACTGTTTATTATGTTCATGTTTTTTTTTGTTTTTTTTGTTTTAAATATGTTCATTTCTCCACTTCACATTCCAGTCAGTGTTGCAGTGTCCATTGTCACTGTGACAGCCAAGAAAGCCTGGACTGCTACTCCCTGCTAGAGTCAAACCCACAAAGTGCTGTATACAACTGTGACACATTAACTGCGCCACTTGGGGCGAAAAGGGTGCTTTTTTTTTTTTGTCATTAAACTATTGAGCCATGATGAGTAGACACGATGATCCCCTTCCTCTTCAGTGTAGTGAGCCAGACTCTCTTCCTATCAAGAAATGTTTTTCAAAAAGGAAACATTTGGCACAAGTCATATGTCAGAATGCAAAAGAGATAAATGGATAAAACTCACACTGAGCAAAATTAAACAAGATTCTAACATACCCCAAAAAAATTATATCTAAATTGCAGTAATTGTGTTGATTCACAGGGCTCCATTAAGTGATCCTTTAATGTGCCTTGAAAGTGTTGTCGACAAAGTGGGCAGAAAGAGCGAGGAAGAAGATGCAAGCGGCAAATTGCAAAGCAGCTGGGAAAAACAAAAACGAAACAAAGAGAAATGGTCGTGAAGGAAATTGGGATTCAATTAGAAACAAATGATGTCCTACATTCTCTCCCACTTTGTGATTTGTTCCCAACGCTGATACATTTAACAACTTTTAATGTGACCTATTACTGCCATTTTTTTTTAAGTCTAGATGTGGGAAGTTGGAAGAGGAGCGAACCACATCATCGAAATCTAGTGTTCAAACTATCATCTGGGATGCTGGCCATATGCATGTACATGGTAATTATATGGTTAAAGCTCAGGATTATGTGCACTACAAGAAGACCAACTCTTTAGAACAACAACACAATTGTGCTGGGATATATGATATTGCTCCATTTCTACTGAATGTGCGACTGTTTGCTAATATATTTCTATAAGTTTGTCTTTGTGGCCTCTAGTGGTTGATAATTTCCCAACAACAGCATTTTGAAACTGTTTAAAACCTTACCTCAGGCAATTTCATTTCAAGCGTAGCCTGATCCATACTGAACCTTTAACACCGATTGATTCAGTATATTTGAGAGGCCAAATAACTATTGGTCACATTAATTTAGTCTCCTTGTGAACACAGAATGTGAACAACTTATCTGGAGTTTCCAACTGGTAAATAACAAAAACTCAGCATGAAAATGTCAGTTCAGACAGGGCTCCATTAGAACCATTCCATGAGAAGAAAAATGTATTTCACACACCACAGGCTACAGATGGGAGAGAGCATCGAAGCTACTTAAAATCATGCAACAGCCCCCCCCCCCAAAAAAACAAAAAAAACAAAAATAAAAAAACAACTAAAAACAAACATATAAATAATTAAACTTACTTCACTGTGAGGCAAAAACAAACAAGGTTGTCTCTGTACTTTACATGTTGAGTACAAATACAGTGTTTCATCTGATGCTGCCTGAGGAAGACCAAATGGACTGAAACAAGTGCTGCTTTCATATTTGCAAACATCTTTAACTGTGTGAATCTTAAGCACAGTTAACTTGTTATTAGCTCCATTGGCTTAAATCTGGCTATTGTGCCATTTTTTCGACTCAGTCCCCACGATATATGTTGGCGATGTAGTAGTACGACTGAGTTGTAATTTTATCTTTCTTTATGTTCAATTTTCAATTGTACATGGTGACAGCACTGTGGTCTGATTAGGCTTAGGCACAAATATCACAAGGTCAGGAAAAGGTCTTGTTCTGTTTTACAAGGTTCTGTAGCCACAAACAGAAAATGACTAGAAGTTGTCCCGAGGTCTCTGTAGATATAATCCAGTGGTATGATGCTTACAAATGGTTAAACACCATGGTCCCTCATCAAAAAATATCCAATGGCAAGTTAAACAAGTCTTTACTTTGTAATTTTGGTTTTCACACACTCGGAGTTATGGCAGGTGGTTGGCAGTTTGCCCAGAGGAGACCTGTAGGGTTGCTGCCTGCAGTACCAGGAAAAAGGGAGAAAGTTTAACTTTGGAGTTTAGGATAATCAGAGATAACAGTAAATCTTGCAGGAGGCAAGGCACACTTGCCGGATGAAGTCTCTCTATGTTGGCATTCATCATAAAAAAAAATAAGTGACAGCAAAAACTCTCATGTAGTGTCAGGCAGCCACTGCCTTGTCAGAACCAGAACAACTTACTGGAACAGCAGCAAACAAGGGGCAGTTGAGCTGTAAGTGTTGGAACACAAGGTGCCTGACTCTGGCCAGAAGACAGCAATTACTAAAACGTGCTGTCTCCCTACCCCATCATGTTTCTCTCTGTTCTTTCTCTACTTTGTGTGCCTTGTGACTACAAATCTATCTGAGGCTGGGTGTCTTGACAGAATATCCTTTTGAAATGAAGATTTTATCCCTACTGTGTTCTTTTACTGCTGAAAAGGAAAAGGATGGGACCGGCATATGTTGACAGTGAAACATTTTGCGCTCCCAAGGGGACTGAGCAGAGACATGGATGCACTGTGCTCTGATAGTCAAGGCACATGAGGGCTAAAACCACAAGTATGTTTCAAAGAAAAAAATCATTTTTCAAGTTATTACTAGCAAAATGGTAAGTTCGGTAACAATCGGTAATGGTAACAAACCCAGTCCACCAAATAAACCCCACAACCAGACCTCCTCAGATCTGTTGTCGTCACTAACTATTCCAACTCTGATCTGAGTGAGGTCACTCTTAAATTTCTGTGTGTCTTTACATCATTTGATTGGATCCAATATATCATATGATGCATCTTTAATGAGACACTAAATAGACAGCAAATTACCAACTCCAAAATTGCCTTTTTTTTTATCTGATGATTTGCTTGCCTTTGTGTTACAGCATATTTAAAAATGTGGTTTTATAATGTTCAACTCACAATGTGCCGAGTATTGATGAGGATCCAGCAGCTAAACAGCTTTGGTTGGTCTTATTTTCGGTGTGCTAACTGCTTCTTTCTTTCATGGTGAGACTTATTGCACATTTACAATTACAAAATATCACACTGATCCGTCAAAATTTTGAGTAACTGAGGTGAAGGTTATCACACAACCTCACAAGGACATCGGTTTTGTCGCATTTCCACAGAAAATGCCAGTTCTAGCTGTTTACCAAATGTCATGCCCCAAACTTCCTTTTTTACGTGGCAACAGATGAATAGAGAAGAAGCCATTTTCAGATTGTTTGGGTTGCACCCTCTTGCTCACCGCCCTGCACCAGATGAGAGTCCCCACTGACAGAGATTACAGAAGCAAGATGAAGAAAAGCCTCAAGCTGTCTCCGGGCTTCGCACAGAAGACAACAAGGGACATCATGCTGTATGCCACCTTGTTGTTTCTTTTGTGCTGTAAATGCTCGGTGCTGCGAGAACAGATGAAGAGTGTACGCCTGTTAAAACTCCACAATGAACCTCTGTAGCTGGCTGTTTAGATTTGTTTTAATTATATTGCGGCTGGGGGCTGAGTTCAGAGAGAGATTCCTCCAGGGTTACTTCCTGTCAGTGCTAATACAGGTTAGGGACTTGTTCACTGATGTTCACTTCCAGCAAGTTTCAGTGATTCTTTTTCATGATATTTTTGTACATACTTGTTGTTCAAGCATGAGAAATGTAAATAAACAGCTACCATTTTATTTGCCTGCTGATGAGCACAATAGAGTCGTATTGACTCCCTGTTTGTATCATAAACTGCCAAAATATTGAAATATAAATGTGCATCAATTCAAATAATAATAATTTGATTGCTCTGTTATGAACTATGCTGTACCATTGTTGCAGTACACCTAAAGAGGCCTGTCCATTCAGTTTGTGACAATTAAAAATGTGACATAAATATGATATATGCATTTTTCACATTCTATATGTAGTTTTAGTGTTGTGCATTCTCTGATGCTTTTACATCTTCCTTATATGGAGGAGTTCAGATAAAAACTCACATAACAGACTGCTTCATATAGTGGAATTTGGCCATAATCAAACAGGTTCTGGTACTTTCGTGTTGTGAAAGCAAAGCAGACTCATCACAGGAATGTATGAGGCACATATGTGATAAAAGCATAACTTCGTAAGCTATATCAATATTGACGTTGAGAGAAGAAGAAATCCTGAGTGCTGGTTAGGTGAGGTTTAGGCACCAACACTTGTTAAGTTTAAGGAAAAGATCACACTTATTATTATTATTATAATGACTATTTATTTTTACTGAGTGCATCATGTCACCCGCATAACTCGATGTCATTCATATACTTTAAAGTGATATTTTGGGTCTTTTCATGTGGGGTTGTATGAGGTCCTTATCCTTAGACAATGTATAACCTGCAGCTGATGACCGGCAGCTCTCCCTGTGTGGAATCTCTTCACCCTTGGTCACACATGGGACTCAGACCCCAGTCTCCTGGGGGGGAGGCTCTGTGTATGACCCATGAGTGATGAGAACTCACGTTTTTGGAGTGAGCCACATCATTTGGCTCAGTGCAGCATAAAGCCATTTTTATGGTTATGTGTACACATATATCAATAAAGCTTATCAATGTAATTGTACTGAACCATATAATTTCCAGAATAGCATAAATGTACATTATGTTTAGTATGAACACCTTAAATAATGTAAAAAACACTGTCATGTGTATGGGATGTCTTATTTAAATTGGACAAGCATGTTGGCAACCAGCCCAAAATCCAAAAGTCTGTCTTAATTTGACCAAAGTCAGACGTATCTAGAACTTATTCAGCAAATACACCGATCAGCTACAACATTAAATCACCTGCTTTACATTCTGCAAGTTCCTCTTCTGCTGCCAGAACAGTTCTGATCGCCAAGGACTGGAAACAGAACAGATGCTGGATCAGATCAGGATCTGGGGAATTTGGGGGCCTGATCGACACATTTGGCCCTTTGTCATGTTCCTTGGGTCATTCCTGAGCAGCTTTTGTGGTGTGGCTGAACAGATTTTTCTGCTGGGGAGGCCACTGCGGGAGTACCAACGGTGTTTGGATGGGTGTTGCGTGTCAAGTGGCACCTACACCAATGCCAAGACCCAGGTTTTCCCAAGCTGAACATTGCATTGTATTGAATGGTCAATGTTATTCACTCTGTTATTCATTTCAATTGCTGATCGACAAATGTCTGTCTTGTGTTAATTTATTAAAAACTGGCTCCCATTATTCATTACAAAGAACCAGCTCGTTCATGACCCAGCCAACCAACCCATCCACAAAATTTTGAATTTGCTCGCTCTTTCTACAACTGGACTAAAGAGGTGCATCCAAAAATGATGCCAGAGGGGTAACTACAGTGCCAAACTTACATGTTGGGAGTCAGGACAGGCTGCCCAATCTGTATGACTAATGTAAATCCTACACTTATAATTTTGGTGGTAAAATGTGTGCACTTAATCATGTGAATCTTTCCTGACCAATCAGACGATGAAAAGTGATTAAAAGAGAATTGCATTTGTATTGAACTTGTTGTGGAATTTCAGCTCGCTTGACCGTTCAGGAGAGATGAAGAAGACTCAGGGACACCGATGACTTACGTTGAGATTTATAGAGTTTATAAAGTAGAGTTTATAGAACATGGCCATGGAGGAGCAAAATAACATCAGGTCTGTCTGCACAGAGTGTTGCCATGATAATCCTAATGAGTCTTCCCAAATGCCCAAATTATATTTTACAGCTTCAAAAGGCAGTGCTTCCATACATGTTATCTGTTAAACAACTTAGCAAGGGGGGTGATGCAGAGTCTCTCCCCTCTAGCCAGAGGACGAGGAGGTAAAATAGGTCAGAGACACATAGGCTTTAGATCGAGTTTTGCATTACAACAGTTAGCTTTGCCTTGACTTGGTTCGTCAGACATCTGTTCTGTAGACATATCTACATTATCTTTGAGTATCTAGGTTGCAGAGACTATAAGAAGATTGCTCATATAGCAATTGTCACAATCCTTATCCAGACTTTAATGTCTGTACAAGCTACGTATGACCTCCTATTGTATGGAGACAAAATCATAAAATTCCCCCACAGAACTCACTCTTCATTGTATCACCTATTGAACTATAAGTGATAAATGTTAAGACCACACACTAACAACAATCCTGTATAATGGTACCAAATAGCCTTTTTGTCTAGGTTCTTTCTGTTCATTAACTATTTATGGCATACAAGGTTCAGTTACCGCTCTCTGTGACACCAGAGAAGATAATTAAACAGACAAGAAGTTGTTAAGTGCTGCGTGAGCTGCTGTCAGTTAGTGAAATAAAATTTTTCACCGTGGACAGTAAATAATTCATCTGTCAGTGTATCTGTTTTCATGTATGCTCTTCTTTTGTTTGTTCGTTTGCTAAAAGCCAGAGTGAACACAAACCAGGACAGAACTCAAAGTCAAAGGTGTATTTTCTTTCAAGTTCACTGACAAAAAGGAGTTGAATTTTAGTTGGGCTGCCCTTTTGTTCACACTGGGATCTTGGACTGCACACTCAATGCTCCCATGCTTAATCAGCAGTCCTCACGGCTGCATGAGGGCTGTACTGTAGAGATTTTAGCAAGGATAAAAAAAAAGAAAAAAACACATCACAACTTCTGAAACAAATTCATGAGAGTGAGGGTTTGTGAAAGATGCACTGGAACATTCCAGGAGAGAAAAAGACAGCAAATCAGAATGTATAATAGCATTCTTGTAGGTGGTTCACTCTCTCTCATCCTTTTTTACTAATAATTCCACCGCCTTTTTTGTAAGGCCCTTAATGTCAAATAAAAACTATATTATAAAATTGAATGAGGCATTTAATAGAGTCTGGAGCTGCAGGAGCACGCTGGCCCAACATGATTTCTGGGATGAATTCTAATAAGAAATAGATCCTCCGAATGCTTGCTGTGAGAAAGACAGGAAGAGGGAGGGAGACGGTGAGGAAGAGAAAGTGACTTCAATAAGGCTGTGAGTTCACTGACGGCATTAGCTGTGCCGAGCCTGTTGTGCTTCTCTCCTGCATGTGAATATCACATTTGCACTTCCCTGCATCCTCTGGGCTTTGATGAAAAATCCTATGGAAATCCTGAGTATTTGACCTTGTTTAAAAATTTAAACCATGCATGTGTAAAGGAAAAGGAAAACATATAACAAGAATAATGCAAGTATGAGGACACGGGAGAAGTGGAGGAGGCGCTCGACTCGTGAATGCGTATCTTCACTCATACGGCATGCATCAGAGAATGATTTACTGACTTGCTCGAGCAGTCACTCGATACTTATGGATATTCTTCACTCAATTCTGATTCGATATCAACTTGGCAAAACTCTGCACCGCCACTGCCGCTCATGTTTATCAGATCTATGGCACACCCAGCTAAATTGATTGGGATAAGAAGACTCTATGCTCAAAATTCAATCAAAATCAAGAGCTACTTCAGCAGAGTCTCACTTAGGATTGATCCGCTGATATGAGGTGTGGACAGTAACACTGACAAGCAGGTACACCTTGGGCCAAAGAGGGAATAAACATCGATATTGTATCCGGTATAATGTAATATGATTCATCAGCTGTGCTTAGAATTCTTGGGGCCGTTTTAGTTAACTTTGCTGGAGAGGAGGCCGTGTCAGACTTTTGAAGGGCAAACTTAAATCATTCCTTTCTAAATAAAATGTCCTTCCTGTTTTGACTTTCCACTCTAAGGTGCAGGCAGACTATTATCTATGACATATGCACAGCGGCCACAGCAGAAGAGTACACAGTGCCCTTCACTTGAGTTATAGTTGCAGTCTAAATGTATAATATGTGACTTAAAGTGATGATTAGGCCTTGTTCCAATTTTTTTTTCTTTTCTTTTAACTCGCTATACTCACATGTCATTTTGCAGCGGCTAACAGGGGCCTCCGGCAGGCCCTCACAGCCACCCCGGATTACTGTAAATTGCTGTGAAGATAAAGCTGTTGCCTGGGAGCCAGACAGGACAGTCATTTTCCACTCCACTCCTATTATGGGCTTTTCATTTCTTCCATTTACTTCATAGCGACTGAATGAGACTAAACTCTTCATCATCCTTCCAATGTTGCCATCTGCCTGCATACCTGCCCTGCCCCGAGAATGGATGCCATCCGACAAATACCAAAGCTCAGTCAGGCTTTGAAGAAAAATAACAAAGCTGATTGAAACTTTATTATGTCTATTGTCTTCACCTACTGGAGCAAACAAAAGCACTCCGCCGGCGTAAATGACCTCCTTGCACAAACCAAATTGGAGCATCGCACCAAAATGTGAAACTAATCCTGAATTCATGAGATTAAAGGAGTTGTGCTCGGTGGCGTTAAAAGGAGAAATAATAATCTGGCAGACACACTCCATTTCATTTCCTGGATGCTGACATGCAAATGAGGCTCATTTGTATAATCTTTCCAAATGAAAAACAGATAATCAAATACCATCAGAAGCCATTAATATTCAATTAGGTGTTGCTTATGCAAAGTCATGCAGTTGAAGGATTTCAAAGGGATGGCGAGTCGACCACTCAGAGCCAAGAAGACGAACTGCCACACACAACATTTCCTAGCTTCTTGTGTCCTGTCAAATGACATAGCGCCATGCTTTTACTGTCTATCACTGCATTAGTAATGCTCCCTCAAGTCTTTTTCAGTGGATTGATATTTTTCTGCCAATGCAACACACACTTCTGCATTAATGTATTCTTTTAGAGAAAAGAGCGGTGGACCAATGATGCATACCACAGCATTTATAGTCATATATAATATGAGCTTATTTGCAGGAAGAAAATACGCAAAACTCAACGACAAATCAAATCAAATTGACTGTATTTATATAGCCCTAAATCACAATCACAGTGCCTCAGTGGGCTTTATAATCTTTACTGTAAATATCATCCTCTGTCCTCAGACCCTTGATTCAAGTGATGAAAAACTTGCCGTATTGAGAAAGATTTAAAATGGATAAAAGATAGAAGAAAGCTCAGGATGAGCCACAGAGCAGGGATCGCTCTCCTAGGATGGACAGACATGCAGTAGGTGTCGCATGCACAAAACAGAACAACAAAATCAGTTTTCTCAAATGTCATTGACAGAATATCTGATACAATATATGTAAAGAATGTGGATCCAGGAGGACGACCAAGCAGGCCAAGGCAGTGCCAACGGGTGCCCGAACCAGAAGGCCTCCGCTCCACCACGTTGACCTGAAGGACGACGAGCCACACAATCATTGTGACAAGTAGGCAATCACTGATGCTACATTAAGATTCTTGATTCCAGGTCTTTTCAGTTTGAGTGTAAAAATTACCATTTTGAATTCTTCCACATATTGATCTGACAAAAGGCACTTACAAAAGGTCACCATTCAGTCCCCCACAGACCCACCCCTTGTTACTGAGCCAGAAACCCCTCAGAGGCTCCGTCATTTGTTTACCGATGAGCTTACAACATTATTCAACTTCTTTACCTTAAAATAACAGCTTCCAAATCATAGAGGGTACTGTAGGATTACAGTGTTACTTCAAAATACAAGCTTTCAAGACTTAAAATTGTGATTTGATTAGTTTTTTTTTTTAAATACAGTTTTGTTGCACCCAGAAACTGTAATGGGTTACTATGTAAATATATCAAATATCAAATTATGTTCAGCACATAGCAGTCAATAAATCTAAATGCATTTTAGTTTGGTCTCCATTTTAATAGAGTTCTCAGATGTATTGTCTAACAGAAGACCAAGATATTTTCAAGATATTTTCCTTCAGAAACTTTAAACAATGCCTCTGTGGTCAGTATGTGCTGTGCAGCTGGGTAGAAATGTACTGATTAATTCTACAGGATACATATATAATCATATCAGCCACATACACCTACACCATGACACGATTCTGATAAATAATTTATAACAAATGAGAAGTGGATCAAGGACAGAACCCTGTGGCCTTCGCCATGAAGCTGGAAGGCCCCGGGGTTCTGTTCCTGGTCCGTCAAGAATAATGATTTCCAACTGATTCCTAAAAATGACACACTGTCATAGTTGGAGCTGAATGATTTGAACAATTAGAGTTTTATCAAATAAGTTACATTTGGAGAGTTTATATATAATAATAACATGGTACAATGCATCCAGGATCCCAAAAACTATGCTACCACCATTTTTCATTCAAGATCAGGTCAATTCAGACGGAAGCCTTTGCCTAAGATCAAATTCTCTGCTGCTCTGTCTCATGCCTGCCATTATACACAACCATCTTCGGGTTAGAACAGAGCCGACCCGGCCCAGATGTGGTTCTGACTTGACCCATGCAGTCAGCCGCATCACAGCTCCTCTGCTGAATACTAATGTACACCTGCTAATGGTTGCGCAGGCTAAATAGCTGTCTTGTATGCATTCAGAGTCAGACCATGTAGTCCCACGTATCTGCTCTCTTTAACCCATGTTTTCCCTTCAGGCATTATATTATAAGGCAGAGATATCTCACTTCTATCATGCATCCCGTTCTGTATACTGAGCATTGAGCTCAGAGCTGGAGATCGTGGCAAACATTTGGATGAATAGCAGCGCTGCTCCTATGCTATGTTACCAATTTTGAACACGTATATATACTGTGGGAATTAGTTCCAAGTCTCTCTCCCACATTTGCTCCATTTCTTCCTCTTGTCTCTTTTTCAAGTTAGAAATCCTCTTAAGAGATGTTCTCCAAAATAACATTATCTTCAAACAAACATTTCACTTTTAATCATTGCATTTTTCTCCTTTATACAATTCACCGTGGTATTGCAGGCCCTTTTGAAGCTGTTCTTTTTCTGAGTGTCCGCTGGGATTTGCTCCCCTGTGGCCTCTCTGCTTACACCAAAGCTTCTCTTTTCAAACCCAGCTTTGAGTAAAGAAGGAAAATGGGGAAAAAAAAGAAACCTCATAGGGAAATAGGTGGTGAACTGATGAACAATTCACTGGTGCATACCTGACAGGAATAGCGATTTTATCACCTTGTCTGTTCTCGGTAACACAGAAATATGATTTCTCACTGGACATTCACTTGTCAGTCAAGAAGTTAGGCAGATAATACTCACACACAAATCCACATCCTTACACACACTCGGTTCATTGCAGACGTTCTTGTTTGTTCATTGCTGTGATGACCCACCAAGAAAGGGAACATTTCAGTATGCTGTATTTCCGCCAGTGAACAACACAATGCTGCACAGTCTTAAGAAACCTGGAAATTCACAATATAAATTGAGATAATTCAGCATACAAATACCATATCCAGGTTTTTAATAACTGTCTACTATGTGTGAAAATGCCTCCCCAACTCTGGGTTATTTAGAGATAAGAACTGTAATGAGGATCTGCATGGCACGATGAAGGTGAAAATCGGACTCTGGTAATGTAAAGCATGAACCTTATCATTGCTCTTGGCTTCTTTTCCTGGTGATGCGACAAAGAGGCCAAAACTAACCGAGTGGAAAACACAACCAAACCTGGTTCATCCTTTACATCCTGATGTGACAGAGTTTATACGTAGCATGACGGGGAGTCGCTGAGATGCTGAGGAGTATAAGAGGAACCAGCACAGAGGCAGTTTTTGCTAGAAGAGCTGAATGACAAGTTTTCTCCATTTTGACTTAAAAAAAAGAAAAAGAAAAAGCTTTCAAGGGCTCATACATGCTTTTCTCTTTGAGCGGAAGCATTTTGCTTTTGTCTGTTTTTTGGGACATTTCGGGGCCAGTGGCCGATCTGCAAACACAACACTGATATTTATCACCTGAGAAAGCTATTATGGTGAATGAGTGAGGTAAAAGTTGCCTGTCTTCAGCAGACGTTGAGCCACATTAGCATTCATTTAAAGTTCTTCTTGTGTTGACCTGAGTATAAGTCCAATATTCTATCTCCGTTTAACTCACTGTTTTAGTCTCCATCCACTCCCCAAATGAACAATTCTTTGGATCCTAAGCTACTGAATGCACTACTTTCTACATCAGCTCGTCACTAACTTTGCTGGTCAACTGCCTGGTGCTTGGTAGTTAGTGCACTGGCGCTTTATCTCACCTCAATTGGTAAAAACAAGGTTGATGAGAGCAGTAAGACTGAATCAAAACAGTAAAGTAAGCCCCGTTAAACTAAAACTATGACTGACTGAACCCATGGTCGAGAATACATGTTGTGATTTAAGGGTTTATCTATGTTCAATGTAAGTGTAATATCCTGATTATGATTTAAACCAGGTTAAGACTTAACCAGGGAATTGGTGTGCTTGAAAATGCACTCAAGGTTTTGTTAGTATGTCAGAGATACTTAACTGCCTACTGTCACTGTTATTCTGTATGTGGATTTTTAAAGGGTTGTACAATGTTACCTGTTTGCACATGATTGATTTTCAAACCCTTTGTTGCCGATTGTACATGCTGATATATGCACATATGTCCTCCACCTAATTGGAGAGAGATCAAGTACTTCCAGTAGTGAAATTAACATATCATTATGCCTACTCTGGTAGAGATTGCCCACTGGCAGATGCACACATACAATGCTTTTCAATATGTACAGATTCACTGTGCAAAATAATATACTACTTCATCAGTGATATGCATATATGCATATATGCATAGTTAGAGTGTCATCTTATCAAGAAATTGTCATTTCTAATTCTAATGTTTTTATGAGCCAATACTGATGATGCTCCCACAACTGTGTGCATCCTTAAAAGGGATATAAAAGCTGACATAACTAAATATACACAGGTTTTATGACACATAAAAAGACCTTGGTCCTTTCATAGCGCTATATTGTTTTGAGTGTAAAATGACACTATCAGCTGTTGAGTAGCCCAACATTCTGTGACTCTGTGAAGGGAGAAGATTAGGCCGGGATGATTCATATTTGAGCATTCCATCAATGTGCTTGTTTGAGTCATTTATAAATAAAAGCTGAACAGGAATGTGCAGAGAGCGAGAAAAAAAAGGGTTAAGAGGAAGAGAAACTGTAATCTGGAAATGAGTTGACAGCCATGTCAAAGTCTCATCCTTGACGAATACGTCGATTTAAGGGAAACAGGAATGAAGCATTGCATATAGCAGATATTAATTTTGACATCTCTATTTGCAAACATATGAAGTATATATACTTGTGTCTCTCTGGCTTTGACCTCGAGAGTGATTGAATGGAACTTTTTCTTTCTCTTCTCAATGAACATTAACCTCAAATAATATTTCATCACAACCATTTAAAATTATTTAAAAAAACAAGGTGAGAAGTTAATTTGTTGTGCTGTTTATTTATACATGTACAGTTCATACATCAGCTTGATGTTACGGTGAGATGCAGGATTTGATTTAAACTAGGGCCTGTCAGAGATTAATTTCACTGAGAAGATGAAGATGGTTGAACAACTTACGCACATGTGCCACGCTGAAAACACAAAGGCATGACCCCACCTAGTGTGTTACGCAGTTCCAAGAAGACGTATTATGATAATTAATCATTTTTCTTCTGTGTTATATATGCTCTTGTGTATGTAAAAGCTCTCGAGAGTTAAAAACCCCAAAGGCCACACAAACAAGACACAGAAAACACTGCTCCTGAAAGGCCTGAAATGCCTTGTCAGTGTTCCTGGCTGCTGGCTCGGACGTGTGTGAGCTGACCAATCGCAGAGGACAGGTAACCAATTCTGTTTCATTTTTGGTTTGTCTGTTGTTGTTTTTACCGTCAGGTTGACCCAGGCTCGCTATTCAACCCTATTTCCTAAACAAAAATACGAAAAATCATAGTCATTTATGCTAAAGACTAACAATTAAATGCATGACCACAACACACAAATGGTAAGCTGTGTGAAGACATACGTGCAAGTGAAATCAATGAGGCACCGATGTGGACAATGGGGGAACAACAACGGACACAAAACACAAACTGGACAAAAGAGCAGATAGCAAATCCTCAGTGAAAGGTATTACCTGATAACATCTGATTAAGGACGTGGGCCCTCCCCCCGAACACTTGATATTGTTGGATGTCCGGGTCCCTTTTCACATTTTCTATTAGAAAATAAGGCATTAATGTGAGAGCAGCAAGAGCCGGTAGTATGTGCAGGCCAAAGCTGTATCAAGGAGGACACGCTGAACAGTGACCTCCCACAGTGTTTAAAGTTATGATTTATGGATCGGCCGATACTATTCTTTGTTCTATTCAGAGC
Source organism: Sparus aurata (assembly GCF_900880675.1). Lineage (NCBI taxonomy): Eukaryota > Metazoa > Chordata > Actinopteri > Spariformes > Sparidae > Sparus > Sparus aurata. Next base: position 11,516,379 of record NC_044190.1, read on the forward strand.
ACTGACGGCTGATAAGGCCCGGCACAATGGCCAGATTAGAGGCACGATTGGACACATCCCCGAGACGTGTAGTGTTTAAAATCTCCTCACTGCCTGTAATTCTGCTCCTCTCTACCCCAACCCTGTAACAACAGACCCTTGATAATGTTATTGCTCATGGTTCATGACCAGGGAAGATAAGAGAAATAGGTTTCTTTAAGCCCTGCACAGGCTTAACCTATGACTCTACTTATAGCAAGCCTCAAAGACCCAGACAACCCTGTTAGCTTTAGTTTTGAACAATACCTCAATACAGTATGTGACAGATTTTAATACTTTCACCATACTCTATGTGTTGTGTGCAGGAATGAAAACATTTACTACTTATGCAAATCCATGGCCAGGGTCTGAAAGGCTCCTCTCAAAGTAAAACCCATGCAAGCCGTTCAGCAGCATCGTCACCCAGATTACTCAACCTCACGTGTAATGTGCAACATGTTTTGGTTTGCAAAAACTCTGATGATAATTAATGTAATTTTAATTAAAGTGAGAACCAATTCAGGTAAAACTGAACTTACTTCAAAGAACTTTCAATATTAGTCTCGAATTGTTTATGTCTGGGTCCAGTTTCGCACAAGGTTTGTGAGCTAATAGTACAACACTGTTGGTATCACACAGTATCCAATAGTAGTTGCCAGTTTGACACCTAAAAATGACACCTAAAAATGGCTCAGTTGCAATGTACTACCCTAATGTTAGCTAGCTAACATTTTCAACATTAACATTAGCTAGTGTTAACAATGTTTGCTAATAAAGATCTAAACAGAAATAGCCAATCTCCCATGTATATCTTACAGATGCATCAGTCCAGAATTGAGACTATTTCGTAACATATCATTAACGTTCCTTGTAGTTTAAATGATTGATAAACAAACTTGAAACTCAACATTTTTTAGCTGCAGTAGAACGCAAAAGAATTGATTTAAAGCAACACTAATCAGTTCATTTATATAAGCCGTGGATCAAATGACTGTAATGGAAAAGGTGTCTCCTATTCGCAAATTGCCAAAGAGAATATCACAAATCCCTGCACTGTCTTTTGCTCTAGACCTTTTGGTAAATTTTGGATCGGTGTGTGGCAAAAAAATAGCTTATAAATGTACTGCGCTGATCTGCTACCTGCCCAGGGCAACATCAGCCACACAAAGTTGGAAACTATCTGGTGATCACAGTGGAGTATCTAGCAAGGTAACAACTCACAGAGAAGTTGGTGAGGCACAAATAAAACAAGAGCACGCTTGCATGCTGTCAGAACATCACTGATGCCACTTTAACATTAAATCGAATGTAAAAGTTGAATATGGAGAACCAGGCAGGAGGGGCCTGGACCTGCAGGCCTAAAACTGAATTTCTGAGTAATCACAAGCAATGCTGATAATAAGTTTACAATTATGATATATGATGCTAACAGGAGCACCAAAACAAATTCTGCAAGCAGCTGCAGCCGGAGTTACAGCTGTTGTAGTTTCACAAACTAAAAAGTCAGGAGTCAGAATCTTACACACCAACACACATGTGATTACATTTAGCACCGCACAGGATCTGACATAACATCTCCCACAAGAGAAACATAGCTCAGATATAAAGAGAACAAAGGGATGTGGGACTGACAACAGGTATACCACTGGGGTTATAAAGTGGGTACCTCCCATCACAGATGTTTAATTGAATTCAGCCTTCAGCACCTCCAGCAGGATCAACCATAAATTCCGGTTCGCCTGATACACCCTCCCCTCTACCTGCTCACAGTTCTAATTAAAACCTCTCTCTCTCTTTCTCTCTCCCTCACACACACCCACACACACACACACACATACGTGTTTTCGGGACATATCGGTACATAAGACAAAAATGTGAAAAATGGGAACATGCCTTTCCCAAGGTCCTAGAGGCTGGGGAATCAAAGTGTTTCTTCCCCATGCTTCCAGGAATATGCCCATCTGTTGAGATTTTGGCTAGGGCAAACTTTTGGTCAAACCTGATTTTAATGCTACTTGTGAGGACACTGTCAGGTTTATGTGACTTATAGGTGCAATAAAATCACACACTGATATTTCATGTTTAGGTGAATTGTGAAACCCATGGATACACACAAAATTTTCATGTATACATGACTTATAAAGACTAGGAAAGGGTAGGGTCTGTATTATTACCTTGGCTCCTGTTGGATATGTTTGAAATACCTATATAATAGACACAGGTGTACAATAGTCATGCTCATCAGTCAGGTAACCTCTGACAGAAATGTCAGATATTCACATGTTAATACAACACAGTAAAACTAAGCTTTGTAGAGACTTAAAATGAGACATAGCTAAAAAATGTGGTCAGTCTGCTTTTTAAGTCTTATTGTATTGCATTTATAAATTTTGTAGTACATGTTCATGTGAATAAAGACATGGAACACTTTCTGCCATTTTTTCTTTTTTAATTGCTGGCAAAATATGTCAATTGAAACAGAACAGAAAATACAGAAATCTTGCCTCCAGGGAATTGTTACTGCAACTCATCACTGAAGTGCTATGACTGCTGCTTCTCAGTGACAAACTTAAACTTGTAGGTTTCTCTCCCCACTGTGTACTGTAGCTATCCCCACTGGCATGTCCTTGAACAATTTTTGGGAGCAAGAGATTCTGTGATTCTCAGTTCGTTACTACAGAGACTTGTGTCTGAGGAATTGCCACCTGAGTCTGGAACATAGTCAATATCTTCATAATCTGTACAATCTGAAGATTCATCAGTAGAGATCTGAAGGAAAAAGGAGAAAAAAGCCAGGTTATCATTCCCCATACAGTACCATCACATATTGTAAGTGATGACTTGTAAGAGATGAGTCATTAAAAACATGAAATTGAATTGCATTGGATTCCTAATACATTCACTACTGTGTCGTATACATTACCTGGTCACTTAAGCTTGCAGAGTTTCCATCATGAAATCCACCATCATCGACCAAGGGATGTTCAACCTTTAAAACCATTATTAATACTGTAAATACAATTGACTGAATAGACATTTTCACCCCACTTATATTAAAGTGGAAATGTTTAAATGATTTAAATAACACTTTGAAAATATTTTGCCTCACATACCTACCTATGATGACATACTATTAAGACAATAATCCCTAAACCACAACACATCTCAGTGTGCGATTTGATGTTGATGGTGTATGATATAAAGGAGAACAATGCATAGCATGAAAATTTTCGTTACTATGACTCACCTATCGCATAGAAGTATAACTAATATTTTGAGAGAAAAAATCTGTTGCAACTTTGTCTTTCAAACATGGTGCATGAACTGGAAACAACAAGTGAATGAGAAAAAATCTGCTAGGCCCATGGAGGTTCTTGTAAAATGAATACCTTGAAAAGAATTAATTTGCATATGACCGTATGACCTATTTGCGTACTCACAGAATTATTCATTCTGGTTAACAGACTCAAAATCATCTGCCTCTCTCTCTCAAATATCTTTTTCTTGGCCTCATCGTAACGTTCCTCACACCGAGCATGATGCCGCTTTAGATTTTGCAGATGGCGGCTTGCTCTTGACTGTCCATATCAAGAATTAAATGTAAAAAACCTTAGTCCTAGTTAAGTTTATACAATATTTCCTCAAATAGTGAATATCCTCAGTAAAAGAACATAACATTTTTGAATGAAGGAGAAGAAGGCAGCTGTCTACTTGCCTTGCAGTAGCTGTCTGGTGGAAGGAGACACCTCCAGTGGTCTGGCTGACCTTAATTGAAATGACAGAGATTCATTATTTGTTTGAGATTACACAGAACTGTAACTAAAAATTATGATGCAATTAATTATAGCAAAAATAGAAATAATAGTGGTTCTAACTTCTTCTGTTGTTGTCAAAGAAAGCTCTAAACCCTACACTGATGTAAATTGATCTACTTCCCCAGAAATCCAATGGTGATATCGATGATATTGTGAACATTTAAAAAAAAAAAACTGATTGTTTCGATACAGTGAAAGGGCATTTCATGTATGCACGGGGGCCAACTGAGATATCTACTTAATTCCAAATAGAATAAATTAATGTGTAATTACCTGTTGGAAAGATGAAGTGGATCTCTTGCTCATATCTTGGTCTGCAGAAAGTTGAGTAAGGATCTGAACGCTTGATGTCTGCAACAAAACACAACAATACAGAGTCAGACATATTCTCTTCTATAAATCCTGACTAATTAATAGACAAATGATCATACTTGCTTCAGTGAACATAATTCACAGTATGATCTATGCGCATTATGCCAAACTCTATAGAAACTGCTAACACTGTTCATCATCTGCTACCCAACAATATGAGGACATGTAACACACACTCTACAGTCGTTGGGTCGGACAATATGGGGACATCACCTGAAACACACTCAGTCTTTCAGAGCCTATAACAATATGAGGACATGGTACACACTCTCTACAGTCGTTGGGTCAGACAATATGGGGACATCACCTGAAACACACTCAGTCTTTCAGAGCCTATAACAATATGAGGACATGGTACACACTCTCTACAGTCGTTGGGTCAGACAATATGGGGACATCAACTGAAACACACTCAGTCTTTCACAGCCTATAACAATATGGGGACATGGTACACACTCTCTACAGTCGTTGGGTCAGACAATATGGGGACATCAACTGAAACACACTCAAGTCTTTCACAGCCTAAAACAATATGGGGACATGACGACTGAACACATATAGAGTCCATGTTCCTGACTTCAAACATCTTCTGTTGTTGTCAAAGAAAGATCTAAACCCTACACTGATGTGAAATGATCTGCATCCCCAGAAATCCAATCATGCAAACTAATCAGCAGATGTAAGATGGACAAAA